>NW_019264660.1:860301-873335 GCF_002742605.1 Olea europaea var. sylvestris
TGAGAGGAATGATGCGAAGCATAGAGGTATTCGTATGGTGGCCAGACGTATTATTTGGAGGGTCTACCGCATGATCTCCTTTCTTCATATGGGAGGACTATTCCGAGTTGAGCTTTGGCGAGGAGATGTGACACTTGCACCTTTTTTTGGCATTTCTTTGACCCGTCCTCTCCCATCACCACCTATTATGGTTGTTTGGCGCACTCCACCAGTTGGATCCTACAAGATCAACACTGATGGATGCGTCAAAGATGGATTTGCAAGTGGTGGAGGCATCATTAGGGACCACGCAGGATACTGTATCAGGGCATTCTCAGCATCGTATGGCCCATGTTTCATTTTGGAGGCTGAACTCAGAGCCATACTAGATGGGCTTCTATTGGCCAGAGGACTTGGGATTTCAGCTGTCTGGCTCGAGGCAGATTCAACATTGGCTATTCATTGCATTACCAAAGGTGGAGGACCATGGTCGATTCAGGGTATTCTTAGACAGATCAGAGACCTCATCTATTTCGATAGAGACACGGTTTCACACATCTACAGAGAAGGCAACCAGGTTGCTGATTCTCTTGCTACAGAAGGCTGGAATCATCGGCGCTATCTAGAGTATGGACCACTAGAACTGCCTCGACATATTAGGGCGATAGTGCGGATCGACAGACATGGATTGCCCAGTTTCAGAGGTTCGTAATTTAGGCTATTCTTTATTGTATAGGGAAGTAGTACTTCCTCATTTATTGCTTTCATTTATTATATTCATTTGTTGCATCACTGCTTTTTGGAGGTCAGGTTCCTGCCCCCCTCCTTCCGTGTATTCTTGATTTTTATGAAATAAATATGGTTGGGGAACCCTTAACCCCCATCGACCTTCCTTGGTGGACCCTAAAAAGTCACTAAGGATGTGTGGATGTCTTTACCAAAAAAAAACCTTAAAATATTGTCTATTGAGAAGGATTTTTGGAAGCAAAAGGCCAGTTCACGTTGGGTATGTAAGGGAGATTACAATGCTCGATATTTCCATGAGATTTTTCAAGGTCGCCAAATCAGATCGCATATCAGGTCCATAAGGACACCGGCAAGGAAAGTTTTAGCTACTCCAACTGATATTCAGACTTCAGCTACGGCATTTTACCAGAACCTTCTATATGCTTCACAATAGGCTTCTAACGGAGGATGGTAATATGGAAGTTAAACGTCCTCCTTCGATTCATTAGGTTCGAAAGGCGGTCTTTACCATGGATGTTGACAGTATCGCAGGTCCAAATGATTTCTCAGCCTTATTCTTCCAGCATTGTTGGGATATTATTCAGGAGGATGTTCACAAGGCAGTATTAGATGTCTTTGATGGTGGTCATCTTCCTTAGGGTTTTTCTACTACTATTATATCATATGGTAAAACAGCCACCAAATCAGCATGGCAGCTAGTTCGTTCAGCTCGCCAATCTTAAAACTTGTATTGATTGCTGTGGAACACCATCTTTCCTACCACTATCTCATTCTTCTACTGGAGATTATGGCAGGATCTCATTTCGATAGATGTGGTTATTCAGAGGAAGATTGGGTGTCAGTTAGCTTCTCATTGTCAGTGCTGCTCTAATATTGAGACCATCAATCATGTCATCACTGACAGCATCATCTCCGTTCAGGTATAGCAGCACTTTGGGGTGATTTTTCATATGCCTATGAGATCGGGAGGGGGGTCAAACAGAGGTTCCAGAGATGGAGGTATTCTAGACAGTACGTTAGCAAAGGACACATTCGCATTATCATTCCTCTACTGATATTCTGATTTTTATGGATCGAAAGGAATGATGCGAAACATAGAGGGATTCTCATGGTAGCCAAACATATCATTTGGAGGGTCTACCGTACTATATCTTTTCCTCATATAGGAGGACTTTTTAGAGCTGTACACTGGCAAGGAGACTTTACTCTTGCATCACTCTTTGGTATTTATATGGGTCTCCCTTCTTCACCACCACCTATTATGGTTGTCTAGCGCACTCCATCAATGGGTTCATATTACATAGGGACACACTCTTTACTTGCAGAAATTTCCTTGTCAGCCTCTTCTACCTGAAAGAGGCTGAAATCAGTAGGGCCATGGATAGAGCCACACATTGCTTGGTACCTTACAGCTGGTCAGATTTTCTTCTGGCATGATTGTTGGATAGACGAGTCCATGTTGGCATTTCTATTCCCACATAGGCAGCACACATCTGCAAGGACTTGGACTATCAGGCATTTGGATAGAGTCGGACTCTACTGCGGCCATCTACTACATCACTAAAGGCGAAGGACCATGGGAAATTCAAGGCATACTCAGATGGATCATAGACATTATATCCTTCGACAAAGATACAGTCTCTCACAACTATAGAGAGGGCAACCAGGTTGTAGAGGCCAACCCACTTTATACACGCAAAAGGCATTTTGAGGAGCTTAGAACAGGACCCTCGAAACGACTACCATCCATTCAACATCCGCCAAAATTAGAACTCAAGCAATTGCCACCACATCTCAGATATGCCTACTTGGGAAAGTCTTGTACACTTCCGGTCATTATCTTGAACACTATCAGTGAAGTAAAAGAGGAAAAATTGCTTAGGATACTTAGGGAGAATAAAATATTAATTGGATACACTCTAGTAGATATCAAAGGGATCAGCTCTTCACTGTGTATGCATAATTTCCTTATAGAGGAGAATTTCCGACCAACCATAGAGAGTTAAAGGAGATTGAGCCCAAATATGAAGGAAGTGGTCAGAGCAGAGGTACTCAAGCTTCTAGATGCAGGAATCATATATTCGATATCAGACAATGCATGGATCAGCCCAGTTCTGGTGGTGCCAAAGAAAGGTGGAATCACGATAGTGCCGATGAGAAAAATGAGCTAATTTCGACTAGTACAGTGACGGGATGGAGGGCTTGCATCGATTACCATAAACTCAATGCAACTACAAAGAAGGATCACTTTTTCCTTCCATTTATTGATCAGATGCTGGAAAGATTGGCAGGCTACTCACATTGCTGCTTTCTCGATGGGTACTCAGGTTACAATCAGATACCAGTGGCACCAAATGACCAAAAGAAAACAACTTTCACTTGTCCCTATGGTACCTTTGCATATCATAGGATGCCCTTCGGCCTTTGCAATGCTCCTTCCACATTTCAGAGATGCATGATGGCAATTTTCTCAAACATGGTAGAGAAGTTCATAGAAATATATGTGGATGATTTCTTGATCTTTGGGTTTTCATTTGACGAGTGTTTGGAGCACTTGAATTTGGTTTTACAAAGATGCAAGGAACCTAATCTGGTATTAAATTGGGAGAAATGCCACTTCATGGTACATGAGGAAAATGTACTAGGACACCGAGTATCAGCAACGGGAATTGAAGTGGACCAAGCAAAGATTCTAGTCATTGAAAAACTATCGCCACCTACATAAGTTTAAGGTGTTCGCAGTTTTCTGGGACATGCAGAGATTTTATAGAAGATTCATCAAGGACATCTCGAAAATCACTAAGCTACTATGCAACCTATTGATGAAAGACGTGTCATTTGAGTTTAATGAGGAATGCCTGACAACTTTCAACACTTTGAAGGAGAAACTCACGTTAGTGTCAGTAATGGTAGCACCAGATTGGAAATTGCCTTTTGAACTAATGTGTAACGCCAATGATCATGCCGTGGGTACAGTATTAGGATAGCGAAGAAATAAGGTTTTTCATGTGATTTATTATGCAAGCAGAACACTGAATGATGCTCAATCATCTACGCGACAATTGAAAAGGAGCTATTGGCTATGGTATATGCATTCGAAAAATTCAGGTCATATCTTGTAGGGTCTAAGGTCATAGTCTACACAGATCACGCTACACTGAAATATCTGATGACAACAAAGAAGGATGCTATGCCGAAATTTATCCGTTGGGTATTACTGCTGCAAAAATTTGATATCGAACTCTAGGACAAAAAGGCAATGAAAATGTGGTAGCTGATCACCTATCGCGTTTGGAGCTTGAAGAACCAGAAGAGTCGGTGGATATCAACGAGATTTTTCCAGATCAATAGGTGTTCAATGCAGAAGAAGCACCATGATATGCAGATATTGTCAACTATTTGGCTAGGTCCATCCCATCGCCAAATTACTCAAGTCACAAGAGGAAAAAGTTATTTGTCGAACTGAAGTACTATTTTTGGGAAGATCCTATTCTTTATAGGTGAGGGGTTGATCAGATTGTAAGATGTATAACTAAAGAAGAAGTACCCAAGATTCTTGAGCATTGCCATTCATCTGCTTATGCAAGACACTTTGGAGCTTCAAAGACTACTGCAAAATTTTAGAGTAAGGCTTTTACTGGCATACATTGTTCAAAGACACCTTTGAGTTTGTCAAGAGATGTGATAGATGTCAACACATTGGGAATATCTCAAGGAGGAATGAAATGTCAACTTAACAATATACTGGAAGTTGAGATATTTGACGTCTGGGGAATCGACTTTATGGGGCCCTTTTCCCCATCGGTCCCAAATCAATATATCCTGTGGCCATTGATTATGTGTCTAAGTGGGTGGAAGAGGTTGCATTGCCAACCAACGATGCGAAGATGGTAATTGGGTTTTTGAAAAAATACATCTTCACCTATTATGGCACCCCGCGAGCTATAATTAGTGACGGGGGCAAACACTTCTGCAATCACCAATTTGAGCAGTTGTTGAGTAAATATGGTGTTGAACACCATGTAGCTACCCCATATCATCCACAAACCCGTGAGCAAGTTGAATTTTCTAATCGGCAGTTGAAGAGAATATTTGAAGTTACAGTGAATTTATCCTGAAATGACTAGTCTAAAAAGCTGGACGATGCATTGTAGGCATATAGAACAACATTCAAGACATCGATAGGCATGTCTCCATACCACCTAGTTTTTTGAAAAGCGTGCCACCTACGATTAGAGTTGGAACACCGTGCATACAAGGCTATGAAACAATTAAACATGGATTTGAAGGCCGCTAGTGAAAAGCGTTTACTGCAACTTAATGAGTTAGATGAATTTCAGATGGAAACATTTGAAAATGCTAAACTCTACAAAGAACGCACCAAAAAGTGGCATGACTTACACATTTAGAGGTGAGAGTTTGAGGTAGGTCAGAAAGTTCTATTATATAACTCGAGACTCAAGCTCTTCCCTGTAAAATTAAGGTCAAGATGGTCAAGCCCTTATACTGTCAAAAGGGTCATGCCATATGCAGCTATAGAAGTCAACCATGAAACTAAAGGTATTTTTACAGTTAATGGGCAAAGGCTAAAGCATTACTAGGGCGGTGACTTCTCCAAGCAAAAGTCCATTGTTCAACTCGGAACACCAAATTGAAGCAGATGTGGAAAAGTCGAGTTATTGACTATAAACTAGCGCTAGGTGGGAGGCAGCCCACTGTATTCTTTTGACTTATTTTGCTTTTTACATTAGCTTAGGAATTTTTCAACTTTATGTTCACATTTTCATAGTTAGATCACTGATCATCCATGCATGTTAAACTAGTCTAAACAATTTCCACATGAAGCCCTATGCATCGAAAATGAGTTGGGATTGATTGAAGTTGTTTTGGTGATTGGGTGTGAAATTTACACATTTCGAGGCAAACGTGTGTTTTATAAATTTTTTTTTTTGGGGGTCAAGGAATAATTTCAAATCAAAAGTTGGTTTTGGCACTAAGTCTATGATCGGCATGTACTCCATATTGGTTAAAATATTTTTCTAAATTTTTCTGGTATGTGAACAACAGGGTCGAAGTAACACTTTGAAAACTAAAAATTTTGGGGAAAAATTGGTCGAGTAAGAATATTCTTTTTTTTTTAGTGTCCACATGCATCTATTAAAAAAATAAAAAATAAAATAAAATAAAATGGAGTGACAGGTAGTCTATTCGATCGCATAGACATACATGCCTTACGGTCGCATGGTAGGATGCAGGGCCTAAAATGGCCCTGCTATTTAGCTATACGTGACTGCAAGAATCAGCTCCTCGCAGTCGCATAGAGCAATCGAAAAAAATTATTTTGTGTTTTTTTATAAGCCACACAACACACATACATTTCAAACCACATGACCCCCTTCCCCAACCCTCACACTCATGGCCTCACACACCCAACACACAACAAAATTCAGTACACAAGTTACATCATTATCTCGCATTCAAGTTGGTAGGGGTGCCTATTTCTTCCAAATCTATACAAAATTTCAAGGTAACTCTTCCAAACCCTAATCTAGCAAATTCGACTTAAAGTTATTTTGTTTTAAAGTTTTTGAAGTTTGATGGATTATGGAACTTCTTATTGTGAATGTGATTTGTTTTGTGAAAAAGGGGTTAGGTGACCACTTATCCATTGTCAAAGTTGAGAAAACTCTATGATGTATACTGCATGTTCGATGAAATGCCTAAGTGATGAGTTTTATGCCTTTTTTGTAAACCTTGTTTTTGTGGTGCATGACAATTGAGTTGAGTCACATTTGGTGACGAGATATCACGGCAATTGCATTATAAAACACAAAACCCCAAAATGCACACACATAGGCATGACATGAGCATGTCACGGCACCTCACGTCACCCACTTGGCCCCTTAACTTGCCCAACCTAACGACCTCCAATCAAATTGAAATTTGAATATGTGCTAGCCCAATATGAAAGCTTTCATATGCTCAGAGGTTACTGGGGAAGATTTCAAATTTTCTCGATGATGCCTAGGGTGAAAGTCCTCATATGGTCATGGGCTTAATTGAACAAAAAGATCATGTTAGAGCCAAGTTTGTTGATGTTTTCATAATTTTAAAATATTACCACCATCTTGAGATATGTAAAATGAATAATGCACACCACTAATATATACATACACTTTGAATCAAGTTTGGGGGTTTTGTGCTTCGTGTTTGATACTTCATACTTTTTGCTAATCTATTATACATCTTGGTCTAAATTGAGACTGGTGTGTTCTTACAGGATGCCGCCAAAGAAAACTTTGGAAGGGAAAGAAAAAGTCGGATCAACATCGGCACCGCACGCACCAGAGAGCCCGAAGGAGACGTAGATGATTTCTCACCCCCGAAACTGCAGCCCGCTTTTCAAACACTATTAGCCACAGGGCAACAATTCCAGAACGGCCTGTCAAACTCGATGATTTTCCCAATTTTGAAATTATCGCATTGGTCCAATGTTGTGGATGGGAGAAAGTGGTGGAATGACCTCACCCAATTTATGAAAGCCTATTTAAGGAATTCTATGCAAACTTCAATGCTAATATAGTTACTCCAGGGTCAAAACATGTACATCAAACATGGGTGAGAGGAAAATGGATCATGTTCCCACCAGAACTTATACATGATTACTACCAGCTGAGTTGGAACGACGTGGTCCCCATCCTAGGCAATTTCAATTGGAATGAAATATTCGAGGTACTATTGGGACGAGAAAATGCTTTGTAGAACCCCAAATAATTTTAAACAACTTGGTGGCACTAAGACATGAATATTGGATGGCTAAAGTACACTTTAGATTTTTAGTCTCATTTGAGACCCATTTATAACATAGAAAACATTTGATTTGGAAAATGATATCTAAAGAAAAATTGTAGCTCTTTGAGTTAGCTTTCCAACGCACTTTGAATTACCTCAATTGAATATCGGGAGAAGAAGTTATGATAGAAATACTAAAGGCTGTACAGTATCAACCGAAGTACGCAGAATATGAAAAGTCAAATTCCTACATGATTTTCTAGAACCTTCTTAAACCTATAACTCCCACATAAATGGCACCCGTATTAATGAGTATTAGGCCCTTCACTTGCCCTTAAATTGTGAGATTTTCACCTATAAATAGGCCCCAATGCATACACATTTTTCACACCAAGACAAAAGCTTCTAAGGATAAAAGAGAGAGTTTTCAAGTCTAGAAAAAAGAAAAAGGAGATGCAGAAAAATTAGTTTTTCCTAGAAGTTTTGGTGCTATCAAGAAGTGTTTTTCAAGCATCAATTCTCAACGGAGTGTTTTTTTGAAACATCAAAGGAATGCATTTTTCAACAAGGATCAAAGCATCAATCAAGGTAGGTAGAGGTGCAAATTGTTAATTCGTGTTAAGTTATAAGTTTCTAGCAAATGAAAATTTATGTTAATGTTTGTATGTCTAATGGTACCTCCGGTACGGCATACACCTCTATGTCAATGGTACCTCCGGGTACGGCATGTACTTCCGATCGAGACGTCGTGTTAAGTCATGACTCTACGTGTTTGGAATTCTACCGAAAATTCTACTATGAAAAGGTTTCTAAAGTTACATCTTTGAAATGTATAGCTTGATCACGAATGCACCAATGATATCTATTGAGTTTTTTTAACTCACGAGTTTAACCCATTTTCTATAGATTGATATGATTCTACCTTGGGCCTGAATGATGGAAAAGATGGAGAGTGGTGCAACGAGCCCATGAAAAACCCGGTGAACAAGTTATTTAGATTTATTTTTGTGAACATTTTCAATGTTATTTCTTTAAAGTATTTGAATAACACTGAACGCGAGAACAAGTTGTGTTTTCTTCAAATAAATTACTTTCCGTTATTTTTTTATTCAATGTTTTATTTAAAGTATTCGAAAGGTTGTTGTTAAAATTATCATTGTAAAAATTAAGCTTCGCTAAAATATATTCTCCTATGACTAAACCACTGGTTAGTTAAGTAAATTAAGTAGCATTCCGATCCACAAGGGGTCGGGGCGTTACATGCTTGGACCTTCTTGATAGCATATTGGTACTGGATTAAGCTCATTTTATCTATAGCCATCCTATAGCTATTTATGTGTTACAATATTGAACCCATTTCATAAAGGACAACTTTCACGAATCTGAAGACAGGGTTCGTCTATCATCTGGTTAGGGGAAACAAGATTGATCTAGCCAACTACATCTATAATCAAGTACACAAATGGAATATAGGAAGACAGACATAGTTCAATGATATTCCCAAGCCTAATCAGTGGGATTTGTAAGGCCACAGGTGTCACCATCCCATCAAGGAAAGCATCTGAGAAGCCTAACCCTTTCATCAAGCGCACTACACTGCAGGCGCAAGATCGAGCCCGAGGAAAAAGCATCAAGAAAATCTAGAGAACGAGCGGTGCAGGTAGCAAAGGGCTTAGGCAGGATAAGTAGCTGTAGACATAGAGATGCCACAAGCTCATCCATCGTCAGTTGATGCCGATACACAGTTATTGAGGCAGATGTTTGCTACTATGATAGGATCCAGTCAGGACATTCAGAGGCTTCGGCAAGCATTTGGGGCTATGAGTACAAACATCCAGTAGGTGCAGAACGACATGGCAATCACACGAAACTTCGTATCAAACGCTAGTAAAGAGTCCCTTGCAACACAAAGAGAAATTGACACCATTAACATTTACGTCGATCGGATGGACTGCATCCAGTGGCAAGTGAATGAGATATGGTATGGAGACAAGGGTTTAGGCAATGCAGGTCGAGCAGACCCACTATCACCACTACCATATTGATTAGGAGAGTCCTATTTAACCCATTTTGTTACTTTTAATGGGTACTTGTCCTTAAAATTCTGCCATTTCAACTTTTACTTTTCACATTAAGGACATGTAATGTATAAGTTTGGGGAGAGGTGGCATAATTTAAACTAAACTATTGGCATGGCATCTATCGTGCATTTTTCACAATCCATCAATACCTTTGTTTAATTGTTGCATACTGTGTGCTTGTCAAGTGTTAAAAAAATGCTTTATTCAATTTCTCTATATTGTGTGCTTGTGTGGGTTGAAAGCCTGACCGGCTATGATGTGATCATTGGAGTAGACATGCCCTAGGAACTGTAAATATGGTGCTGAAGTTGATTAACCTGTCTATTGATATGACACTTAGCAAATCTTTTGCACACACTTATGCTTTACATTTTAAGTCAGTGATTGGATTCTTGAATATAGTAGGTGAAACCATGAAAAACTGCTATTGTACCCATCGTAAATCATGTAGGATTGTTTGGTGATGGTTGATCAATTATAGGGCAACATTGAGATGAGTGGGGACTTTGTGGGTGAATTATATTGTGTGGACTGCCTAGACCAATAAGGTGAAAATTAGGTAAACGACTTAAGTTGAAGGTTGGTTTTAGAAACTAAATGTCTAGAAAAACAAAGAGGGCCCTAATCTAAATTAGTTAAAAATATCGCTTCTTTCCAAGCCTTTATGACTTGAGCAACTAAGCTTGTAAGGGTAACTTGAAACCTAGAGCCATAAGGCCATCTAGTCTAGGAGTCACTGACCTAAAGCTTGGTAAAGGACTCATATAGAAAGCAAAAGTGAGAGAAGTTAATAAAGCAGTCATCTAATCGAGTCTTTATAACTCGAGTGAATAAGCCTGCAAGGGTCTAAAACCTTATGCTTTGAAGCCAACTGGTTTGGAAGGCATCGCCCTAAAGCTAGTTACAAGGGTTATATAGAAAGCAAATGAGAAGATGATGCAAAAAAAATTCAGAAAAAGTGAATAAAAGATACAAGATTAAGAAGAAAGCCCTTGGATATTTGGTTGATAAAACTGGATCTTTAATGCAAAATCATTAACTTGGTTTAACCTTATGGTTTAACATTAGGGGTCAAAGCAATCAAATCTATGAGAGCCTTCACGTATTGACATGTAAACTTGTAATAGTGAGATCTATCTAAGCTAAGAGAGGGTAAGGACTGTATAGACCTAAACTCCAAACTTTAGCGCACATACTAAGATAATCAAGTGAAAATAATAACTTTGGAGGGTTTGTATCTCTCAAGTGAGGTAAGGATATATTAGAACATTATAGGTCGGGTATAGTCCATCATGAGCTTAATGTGTTGGCGTGAGAACACACACACATTGAGTAAGCATTTACAGATAAGGATTGATTTTCTTTCTGCACTATTGAAATTAGTTCCTGTATTGATTTATGAATTCCAATCCTGAGACACGACGGATTATCAAGCCATGTTTTGTGTAGGGTTTAGTCACTATCTTGTTTAAGGACAAATAATAGTTTAAGTTTGGGGGGTTTTCATAAGTGCGTTTTTACACATGTATTTAGTTTACAACCATGACTTAATTACGAGCAAAGTGTTAGAATTGTGGCTTAATTTTGTTTGATTTGTGTGTTGTAGGCTATATTGACGGACATGTTGGAATTCACGAGAAAAGATTCGAAAAAGGGCAAAAACAAAGCAAAGTGAAAGTTCAGGGACCAAAGCGCAACTACCCAAAAGATGAACCGAATGGGGAGTTGAGCAATTGATTGAGCTAAGTACCAATCGGATGGCATAATCGAGTGATGGAATGACAAGAAACAAGAAATTAGGACAAAATGGGTGAAGATAAAGATTGATGACCAAAACGACGGAAGATGGAAATTAGTTCTACCATGTGGTCGCATGGTAGAACGTGCCATGCGGTCGCATGACCCATGGCAGAGTGTGATCTTACTATGCAGTCACATAGTTAAATTATGGGACCAATCCAGCAGTTTCCTATTTTCGATATAAATTTTTTGAAACCCGATTGGGATACGATATAAAAACCTAGAGCCATCATGTTTCGGGAGAGAACGCATTGGGAAGGAGAAAAACACATATTGGAGGGAATTTTGAGCCACAAAAATGAAGAAAAACACAAAGACCGACAGGATTTCATGCAATTAATTAACCCGATGATGTTATTCCTTCAAGTTATTATGTATTTAGTAATTTCTCTATGCTAGGCTAGTAATTCTTGTACCAGGAGATTGATGAACCTTCTAATGTGATTCTTAATTCCTTGTTTCATATTTTTTACATTGAAACACATTTGATTATTTTGAATGGTTTGTATGCATTTAATTTCTTCCGCAATTAAGGGCCTATAACTGTGTGAGTTTAGGTGACTTGTTTCTTGCATTCGAGAGAAGAGAAATAGATTTGACATAGTATAAATCATCGTAGGGTACGATAGGGGATAGAGATATACCGCTATGCCCTACGTGAATCTCTAAGTGCTCACAGAATCACATGGATTTATTTTATATTTGCATCCGTCATAGAGATATAGGCTAGTGGTATATGAGACTAGGTTCAACGCTACTCGAGAGAGTGTGTTAGATAGATTTAGGAGCATTGATTCTTCAAAATTTCATCATGTTATCAATTTGTGAAATTAGGGTTAAATTGAACATTACTTAGGAATTCGTGATCCTAGTGCGTCATACAATCACTGAATACATTAGATTGCGTTCTCTACATTAAATAGCATGCTAGCTCATTTAAACATTGCATTTTATTTTGTTCATTGCATTCATAATTAATTACATAATTAGCTTAGGTTAAGGAGTAATTAAGTTCTAAAATCACTCGTGATAAATTAGTTTCGGTTAAAGCCAAGATAAGTAAAATTAGGCTACTCAATCTCTGTGGGACGATATTCGGACTCTAGGATCCACTTTATTACTTGTTAACGAAACGTACACTTGCGGTGATTTAAATCGAAATATAATTTCGTGAACAAACACCACTATTAACCAAGATATAAAATCTCTCCATTAACACAGACGTAAACTTTATAAGTTTGAGTTTTATTATTTGGTGAAAAATAATAAAAATATATAGAAAATAGGCTAGACACATTTAAATGGTCAATTTTGGTTCGCTTGATCCGAGATCCGTGAATCCAGATTGTGCTTGCACATAAGTTCAAGGTCTGAAGTGCTAACTCAGTATGTGGTTTGCACTCCTTGCGCGTACACATGGAAATAGCCTCCATGCTACACATGATTACAGACTTCAAAAGTGCGACCATATATAAATTAGTCTATGTCTTGATAAATTTCCTATATGGGACAAACTAATTTCCTCTCACACATAAACATCTTTCAATTCATCAACTTTAAACTCCAATTTCTCATTCACTCGAACAATTTTTTGTTAAATAATCTATGATTTTGATATTTTCAGAGAAGAGAGCA
>NW_019264660.1:873970-875513 GCF_002742605.1 Olea europaea var. sylvestris
TTTTAGCTTTCAGTAGTCTTAGATGACACAAGAACCCTGTTTTGACCAATTGAAAACAGTTTGGATTATCTGTTCCTTTTCTTTTTGTTTGTTCATTGAGAAAACAGCGGTAGAATGAAAATGAGCAGACAGAAAACCCAAAGGAGCTACTCAGGTGATAGGTAAAAGGGGAGATGGGGATGGTAGTGGGGTTGTATGAAGGTGAAGAGATGTTAACTTGAAGAAGACATTTGTTTCTCGCTTTGACATGTAAATAAGGCCCTTCAAAAAATATTACCCCATATGAAAACCACCATGGTTGTAGTAGGGGCTTTGGGTAACTAACATAGCACAATCAAATCCTGGTCTACGTAACTCACTACAAGGGTATGCTGCAACATAATAGTGATGATACGTTACGAATAACGTTCCAATTAATTTTCCTTATTTAACTTAAATGTGTCATCTTGAATAGTATTATGGGACGTAAGGGTCATTTCCCATAGAGAATTGATTCAATTATGTCAATTACGCACTAAAAAGTAAGATTAACAATAATATACGAAATAAATTAAATGGGGGGCTTGGTTCCTTGAACTAAGGAAAGCGATAAATTCAAAATAGAAAAATACTTGAAATTTGAGATAAACAAAGTGATTTTTGATTGAATGCAAGAAAATATGATTGTGGGGTATTTCATCACCACGAGAATGATTTTCCTAGCAATTATCACAAAAAAATTTCATTTTCTAGATTAACAACAATTCAAGAATAATTACAAGTTCAATTATCTCAATCTATTCTTATATGTTAGTTGAATAAAACAAGCTCTTTACTCAATCATATTCATTAAACAACCTAGAACAAGCTTTCTAGATTAAATTTAGCAAACACATTATGATAAAAGAGATGAATCAAATAAAGGGCAAACTCGCAAGCTCGGTAAACTCACTTAAGAGTTAATCCACATACTTTTAATTGAAAATTCCTCATAATCTATTGAAATGTAATTGTTACAAGGTTTTAGAACAAATAATTATTACGTACTATAAATCCCAAAATAGCATTCATTGAAACAATCCAATCATTTAGTTGTACACCTAAACAATTAAGAAGAAGAACATTAACATTTAACCCAAAGGATTAAGCACATCAATCAAGAGAACTATAAGGCACAAATTAATTAAAAATCTTAACGCGAGTTTAAAAACACTCCCAATCATAAATATATTTACTTACCTATGAAATATTTATAAATAACTAACAATTTCTCAAAAACATTGATGGAAAATGTGAAAAAAAAAAAAACTTATTGATAAAAAGAGAAATGGTAGAGAATTCTTCAATATCAATGGGTCTTCTTTTCCAAGCTATTGCACCATCACCATCTTCCAATTTTCCCCCAAGATATCCAAGAAAATCTAGGTTACAAGAAAAGAAAAGTGGAAGAAAAGAAGAAAGTCTGCTGGCCACACCCAGGAAGAAGAGAATCGGTGCCTCTTTGGTAATGGGGTGGTTCTAAATTAAAACCTGGGGAAATTTGCAGCCTTAGTCCCTGGAAAAT
>NW_019264660.1:877649-878982 GCF_002742605.1 Olea europaea var. sylvestris
TTTTTATTTAATATATATTGGCACTGTACATACTCGAGTCGAAATTACTCCAAAAGCATCAAAGAGTCCTAACTCAACTAAACTATTGTCAAACACAGTATATGGACCCAAAGCTCTGTTATACAAAGTTGAAGGATAATGTATTTTATTAATTAACGAAATAACATAAAAGAGAATAAATTTGCAAATTAAGGCCTATGTATTACACAGTGTCCTTAAAATATATTCACCCCATCATCATAAGTGCTTGCAGTTTCATTTGAGCGTTTGTCTCTCACAATACAATGAAGACATCAATAGAATCTTAGAAATAATAATCAAATTTCATGTGTCTAAAACGGAGTAAAATCTGAATGTATAGAAAGACTATAATGGAGAATTAATAGATTGGAAGTTACGGGTGCTATGGTCATTAACACCACTATTAACCAAGATATAAAATCTCTCCATTAACATAGACGTAAACCTTATGAGTTTGAGTTTTATTATTTGGGGAAAAAAATAAAAATATATAGAAAATAGGCTAGACACATTTAAAGGGTAAATTTTGGTTCGTTTGATCCAACATTCGTTCATCCAGATTGTGCTTGCACACAAATTCAAGGTCCGAAGTGCTAATTCAGTATGTGGTTTGCACTTCTTGCGCGTACACATGGAGATAACCTCTACGCTATACATGATTACAGACTTCAAAAGTGTGACCATATATAAATTAGTCTCTATCTTGATAAATTTCCTATGTGGGACAAACTAAAATATTTTTCCTCTCACACAAGCATCTTTCAATTCATCAACTTTAAACTCCAATTTCTCATTCACCCGAACATATTTTTGTTGAATAAATATATGATTTTGATATTTTCAAAGAAGAGAACACGAATCTACTTTGATATTTCAAAATAAGTGAACATGTCCGCTAAAAATATGTCAAAATAACCTTATTTATAAGTCATTTTCCAACAATCCCCTAGATAAATAAAAATTGAGAGAGAAAAAACGTAAAATAAAAAGATTTGGTGATAAAGTTCAACAATTGAAAACTACATAGAATAAATACACATTACCCCTTGAACATTCCCTTGTGAAAATATATTTACTTTACTAGTTGACCAGTAGACACGATATTTTGAACTGACCTGCTTTGTATGTAAATGATGATATACTCCATATAGAATTATTCCCAAAATAATTCAGTTCTCATTGTTACGGTCGCTTGTGACAATGAATATATACCTTGTTCTGCGAGAGTTTTTAAGAATTGATCTTTACACAATTTCCTTAAAAGTGATCACACTTCTCTATCATATAGATGATTTTTTATTACAAGTAACCT
>NW_019264660.1:885786-895883 GCF_002742605.1 Olea europaea var. sylvestris
AAGCGCATCGCACGCTCTGTATAGTATCATTCCTTATCGTGCCAGTAGGGCCACTACCCACTCACGGCAGGCATCCTTAATTTCATAAGTTCAATTGCCCACGGAATAGATCCCACTTGTTTGTGGGTCACTAACTATTATATATCCCCATATAACTTTTTAAGTAAAAATTACGGGGGTGTGTGGTAATGATTTTTTCTCCAAAAATTGATTTTTTTCTTCGTTATTTCACTATTTCAGCAGTAATTTTTAACTTCTTTTCTTACAGATGGTCCTCATTTTTCTCCTAACGATCAAAAAATCAATTCTCAAAATCCCTATCAAATAGGCCTTATAAATACAATATCAAGATTTTGAAACACTTTCGAAAATGAAAAGAGAGAGTGAAATATGTATTCGATTTTCTATTTCATAAGATAAAAGAAATCAATATAAATATTTCTCTTCAATCATGTATTATTTTTCACTTTTCAATATTCTCATTTTGTTCTCTTTCATTTTCATATTTTCCTATGAAAAAAATTAATTTATAATTAAAAATTCTTATAAAATTTTCTCACTTCTTTTTAACCATTTTCTCATTTTTCTATTAAAAAAGTCAATTTGTAATCATAAGAATTTTTAAAATAAAGAAACCTATGAAAAACTTTCATTAATTCTATCAAAATATTGTTATTGATATTTAATTCACGGTTGTCAATTGCTTACGAAACTGCAACCATTCTGCTTCCCCACCAAAGCCGACTTCTTTTGCTACTCTTTAATAACGTGTAATAAATATATCCCACACGTTTTATACCTTTCATTTTACCTTCCTCATGAAAACAAAAATGTTTTTAAACAGCTCCAACAAATACAATTAAATGAGTTATAAAAGCAAAATTGATCCAAAACCTCCAGAAGAGTCATTCTTTTCCTCCTCGGACGGAATTTGGAGAATATATTATATCGTGCAATGACAAGTAAATTAACTAAAATTGGGACATAGACGACTTGGGCATCACTACATGCACAAACTCCAGAGCCGAACCTGAGCATTGGCTCAACTGGCCGCTGTCTCAGGCCCAGCTCTTCAAGGGCGCCCAAAATTTTTATTTTTTTTTTCATTTTTTTTATTTATTTTTTTTTTTTTTTGATAAAACCCACTAATTAACGTAAAAGAATTCTCCCATAATTGAGATGTTTTGTAAATGTCTTTTACGTTAAGTTTTAAGTTAGCAATTGATTGAATAATACACCGTTGGATTTTGATTTACGTTGATTTTGGGGGACCAATTTATGGAGTTCGCCTCGGGCCCTACGATCACAGGACCAGCCCTGACAACCTCAGTATGAATTTGATTGCATTTCACATCAAATGAGTTTGATTGCATTTCACATCAAGGTAACCAACATTATCTCCACCAAAAAATGGTTTCCTTTCATTATACTCGACAAAAGTCTCCTTGTATAGTGGATACCACTGGAAATCAACATTTAAATGAAAGCAAAGTCCACTTGTAACTGCACGCCTATGGAAAACTTGACTTTTGTGAAATTCATATCTTCACATATTGCTCGTCCCGTGATGCAACCAAGCTATATCCATTATTGAATGGACGCTCAACAAGGGGATTAAGTGTTAAAAGGGTCACCGAACTTCTGTGGCTACGGTCGAAAAATCTTCTATGTTCAATCTTTTAATTTCTGCAAGTTTTACTTTCTCTTTGTGTTATTGATCGAACGTATCTTGTGATTAATATCGTATGTCTGGGCCTTTCGGTGGTATAAGAGCAAGAACTTTTTTTGAAAGGTAATCAAATATTTTATTAATCAATGCATAATACATAGGAAATGTACAATCAATTTAAACCAAGAAGGAACAACAAGAAATTGGGCAGTCCGTCTATATGCCTAGTAGTCGCAACCTTAAACTAAGTATACAATGTCAAATAAAATAATTCTCTAATTTGCTCTATTGTTCGTGTTTAATCATCAAAGTAGTGACTGTTTCTTTCTATCCACACACACCGTACAATGCAATCCGAAATAAGGTCACATACAAGCTTGCTATCCTTCACGTCTTCCATACGCCTCGACAACACCCAATTCATGTGTTGCGACACCAGAATATCGTTCCACAATAACGAGCAGCATCACAACGAAGTAACAAATGGTCAATCGTCTCCACATCCCTCCTACACATATAGCACCACTCTATAACATAGAAACCTCTTGTTTGAAGATTATCCATCGTCAACACCTTTTCCCTAACCATCGTCCAAAGTAGAAATGCCATACGTGGAAGTAATTTACATTTCCATACCTTGCTCTGGGGAATGAACTCTCCGAAGGTCCTAATAGGGATCTAAAATAAGTCTGGTTGAAAAGATACCATCCTATGCCATCCTTCACCTGCTACAATCATCCTTTCTTGCTATGATGTGTACCTTGTACAAAGATGTCAAAAGCAACGCATAATCATCCAATTCCCAATCTTGCGAACCCCAGTCGAAGACAATGTTCCAACTGAGACTCCCATTATGTATATCTAAAACATTATTCACCATGGCAGACGGTGCCAATGTAATACGATGCAAAGAAAGAAATTCTACATTTAGCGGTTGATCTCTACACCAACAATCATCCCAAAAACTGATAGTATTACCATTCCTTATTACAAAAGTCAATCTATCCCAAAAATCGCTCCACACTCGTCGGATATACCACCACAAACTCACCCCATAAGAATCACGACTTTTGACTGAGCACCCTCCCCCTCCATAACACCATATTTTGCTCCCGTAATTTCTCTCCAATAACTCTCCCCCTCCACTCTGAATCACCACAACCACTTCCTCAACAAGGCCTTATTAAACAGTACGAGACTCCTCAGTCCAAGACCATCCAACTTTATGAAAGAACAAACTACACCCCAGTTAACCAAATGTAATTTTCTCTCCTTCCCTAATCCTCTCCAAGGGAACTCCCTTTGGATCCTTTCTAATCTTTTTGCCACTGTCGGACCGAAGATAGTTGGTCCCAGTTAATGTTGAAAAGAAGCTAAACGATGAATGGATCCTTGATTCAGATTGTTTTTTCTACATATGCCCTAATAGGAATTATTTTCTTGAAATTGAAAAAACAACTAGCGGGCAAGTTATAATGGGTAATAATATGACCTGCAAAATAAGTGGAATATGAACTATTAAATTGTTGCTTGAAAGTGGTAAGGTCCTATTTTTTAAAGGAACAAGATATGTTACAGAATTAGAGAGGAATATGGGTTAAGGACACATGAAAATTCTTAGGGACAATGAGTTAATCATTAGTACCCCTAAAAGACATGGCCTCTATTTTCTTAAAGCAAAACCTTTACTTGGCTTGACTATTGCTACTTTGAATGAAAATTTTTCTTTTGCAAAATTATGGCATGAAAGACTTGATCACATTGGCAAGAAAAGTTTAAAAATTTTACAAAATAAAGGAGCTTTTTGAAATTAGAGTCTTGGTGATATTGGTCCTTGTGAACAATGTGTGATAGGCAAACACATTAAGCTTCCTTTTTTACCTGGGATTCATAAATCCGAACAAATACTTGAATACTTGCATACTGATTTGTGGGGTCCTGCATTTGTGTGTACTCTATCTGGTTTTAAATACTATCTTTTGATCATTGATGGTTTTTCAAGAAAATTGGGTTTTCTTATTAAAATATAAAGATGAGATTTTTTCTGGTTTCAAAAATTGAAAAACAGAAATTGAAAACCAAACTTATCACAAGATTATGATTTTGAAAACTGATAATGGTTTGGGGTTCTACAATTATAAATTCAATAATTTTTGTAAAGAGCATGGCATATTAAGATATATGACATTACCTATACCCCTCAACAAAATGGCATAGCCAAGAGAATGAATAGAACTTTCTTAAACAAGGTAAGATGTATGCTTTTGAGTACAAGTTTACTTAAAAAAAATTTGGGGTTAAGCTGTAAAAACTATTACATATCTTGCTAATAGAACTCCTACTAGTTCCCTTAATTTTGATGTTCCTGAAGCTGTATGGTCTAAAAATCCTATTGATTATTCTCACATAAAAACTTTTGGATGTGCTGCATATGGCCATCATGATATTGGAAAGTTAGAACCTAGATCATTTAAATGTTTCTTGTGTTATGATGAAAATGTGAAAGGGTACAGATCATGGGTCAAAAGTGAAAGAGAGTAAAAGGTAATTGTCAGAAGGGATATTGTCTTTAATGAATCTATTATGCCCTACTTAGAGAGAAAATAAAATAATTTGACTAGAGAAAATGTTCAAATTGAGGTGAAATCTCCTTATACTGAGAGAGAAATTCCTGCACCAATTATAACTGAAACTGGTACTGTTGAAAATGACAGTTTTATTGAAGCTGAAAATAATCCAGTCACTAGTACTAATAATGAGACCAGTCCACCAGCTTTTTCCTCACTAGAGATAGGGAAAGAAGGTAAATCAGACCACTGACTAGATTTGATTGTGATGACTTTGTTTCATTGTTTACCTATAAAGAACAATTTGAAAATGAGCCAAACTTCGATGATGATGCCATAAATTTTAAAGATGCTAAAAATTGGATAACAGTTATGGAAGATGAAATGTGTTTACTTCTTAAAAATGATACTTGGGAATTGTTTGAAATGTCTAAGGTCAGAAACTGATTGATTGCAAGTGGAATCATAAAATAAAAGAATGTGAAGGTGAAATAAAAATGTGAGATATAAAGCTAGACTTTTAGCCAAAGGTTTTACACAAAAGGAAGGTGTAGAGTATAATGAAATTTTGTCCCCTATTGTTAAATACACCAGTATTAGATGTATACTTGTTTTAGTTGCTCAATTTAGGTGGGAACTTGATCAGTTAAATCTAAAAACTGCATTTCTTTATGGTGATTTAGAAGAAAAAATTTATATAAGATAGCCTACTGGTTTTATAAAATGAAATCCTAAAATTATTGTTTGTCTTTCAAAGAAATCACTACATGATTTAAAATAGGCTCATAGGCAGTAGTATAAAAAACTTGACTCTTTTGTTTTAAAACTTGGTTTTCAAATAAGCAACTGTGATACATGTCTGTGATAAATCTAAATTGAATGTATCAAATAAAAAATTAAATCTGAGTTTGATATAAAGACCTTGGGGCTGCCAAAAAGATTCTTGGTATGCAGATTTATAGAAATAAAGAGAAAGACATGTTATTTTTAAACCAACGTGATTATGTGGTAAAAAAAATTAAAAAAATTAACATGTTTAATTGTGAACCTGTAACTTCGCCTCTTGCTAACCATTTTAAATTGACATCTGAGTTCTGTCCCAAAACTAATGAAGAATTTGATAGAATGTCAAAAGTACCTTATGCTAATGTAATTGGATCTATTATATATTTAATAGCATGTACTAGACCTGATATTGCTTTTAGTATTAGCATACTTAGTAGGTTTATGAGTAATCCTGAGGAAGAACATTGGAATGCTTAAAAATGGTTGCTAAGATACTCGAAGGGTATATCGAATCAAGGTCTTATGTTTAAAATGAACAAAGAATGGGTAACTTTAAAGTGGTTCACTGATTCTGGCTTTGCTGGAAATAGGGATAACGGGAAATCAACTTCATCCTATTTCTTCCGTTTATGTGGTACTGTAATTAGTTGGAAATCTCAATTACAAAAGATTGTGGCCCTGTCCTCAATTGAAGCAGAATACATTACTGCTTCTAATTGAAAAGGTATCTAGTTAAGTGAACTACTAAAGGAACTTGGTTTTGTTGATGAAAATGCAATCCTGTATTTTGATAACCAAAGTGCCATGCACTTAAGTAAAAATCCCATGTTTCATGACAGGACTAAACATATAGACATTAAATATCATTTTATTAGAGATGTAATTTCAAAAGGAATTTTGAAAATTGGCAAAATAGCTACTCAATATAACCCTTCTGATATATGAACAAAGATAATACCTTTAAACAAATTTTAGAATTCTTTGGAGATATTATCAATTGATACTTTGTGATGTATTACAGGTACATAGAGCGAATGAAATGAAAGAATGTGATATGCTCCTACCTGTACTATGGCCTGAAAACTATGGTAGCAAGGTGGAGATTGTTGAGACTCGAATCCTTGTTCAATTGTACTCCCATATTTTCAGTTAAAAACGCGTTTTCTAAAACACATTTTTATACAATGATGGTTTTCTTTGGATGATGACATCTGGTGTTTTACTTACCATTGGATGGGGCATTGGTCGTGATGATATAAATATGGCTTGGACGGTTCATTTGGCAAGAGATTTTTCATTTTCTTCAAGATTTTCATTTTAAGAGAGGTTCGAGAGAGTTTTCTTCATCTCTGTGGCTAGGGTTTTCTGATCTGCCATTATAATTTGAACTTCTTGTTTGAAGTGATGGTTTTTGATGTTTTAGCCTTAGAATACATGTGTTCTCTTGAGTGAAAATCTATAAGAACGAAAGGGTTCTTATGTTTTGAGTTCGTGAAGGAGATTTGTTAATTCTTACGTGATTCGAGTCAAATCTGTTGGTTTCTTGTGACAAGATAAATCTCTTGTACTATATTCTTGTGTTGGTTGAACATTTGTAACCTTCGTTGTCAGTTTTAAGGCATTTTAGTGCAACCAAACTATATCCATTCTTGAACAGATATTTAACAGGGAATTAGGTTTTAAAAGGGTCACCAAACCTCTGGGTTACGACCAAAAAATCTTCTGTGTTCAATCTTTTAATTTCTGCAAGTTTTGCTTTCTGTTGCATTATTGATTGAACGTATATTGTGATTAATATTGTGTGTCTGGGCCTTTCAATCACCAACCAATTTCTTAATGCACTTCCCTGACACAAGAAAAAAATGCTATTATATGCCAAAAGTGTGTTCAATGCATGTTTTCTAACATGTTTGACCTTTTCAGGAAAGCTATGATGTAGGTTTTAGCATAGAAACAAAAGTTAAATTTTATATCTATATAAATAGACTCCGTGATCCAAATATTTGGCATAGCAGGGTAGTCAAATTATTCCCATATCCAAAAAATTATTTAAAAAAAAAAACCCCCTTCTATTGATATAGTTATATTTAAAACTGATGGCCACCTCAAAGGTTCATTGAATCTTGTAATAGGTGGGGGTTGTTAAGAATTATAAAGGGGATGTTTTATTTGCTTTTCATGAATTTTACAAAAATTGCACTAGCCTAGTAGCTGAAACGAGACCTCTTTGAACTGAATTGAGATTGTATTGCAAATATGGTTTGCACACATCTTGGTATAGGTTGACGCTATGGTAACTATTTAATTACTTTACAAGAAGTTTAATGGCCCATAGACTATACAGTACCAGGAGGAAATTCATCTTTGGTAAATTCAAATGAACCCTCCTTCCCTCACACATACGAAGAAAGGTAGACGCAATTGCAGACTGGTTTGCGAATACTGGCTACAAAGAAAGACATCTCAAGATCTTAGACCCCCACGAATTAGTAGGCGAAGTTAGAAGACTCTTGAAGCTAGACAAATGAGGTATGCCTAAGCTAAAGATGTAATTGTTTCATTGATTTTTATTCACTTTAACTAATTAGTTTCTTTCTAATTTGAACTGTTAGAGGTAATTCCTTGTACATATAAGCTCCCGTTTGGTTCCCATTAATTTTGATTATAATGGGGAGAATAGTATTTTTTTTTAAATGGATGATTATAAAAGAATGAAAAGTTTTTGAATTACATGTAATATTATTTTATTGAAGATTGTGTGGTTGAAAATAGGAGAGAAAAATTTAATTTAATTTGATGAGATTTAATGGGGGCCAAACGGGGGCTAAGTGTTATGCCCTAGGTTCAATCGATTTAGGTTGTAAATACTTTTAATATGTTTAATACATTTATTTTTGGCAAGATTTATTATTTATTTAAATCAATATTTTTATTAATGATATTAAATAATAGAGTCCATAGATTTATGTTTCACTAATTTGTTAACCACAAGGAGTTGTGATTATGAGATACAAATTACGTATGATTGAATCTTAAATAATTCATGGTTGTAAGTAATTACGAGATATAAATATCTTTATTACGGATAGACCATCGCGTGTGGCATTTCTTACTTGTAAAGTAAATGGTTGATCTCACTAACTAAAGTATGGTGACATTTAAATGAACACGTGGATGTTTTGTCATAGAACAAAACATTGGAGACTCATTATGAGATTCTACATGGATAATTATATGAGTATCAGTGGTTAATTTCTAATATTCGGTAGTGGAATTGGTCATTTAACTTGAGGTTATCATAGTGCTTTATATGAGGACGGTCATACTTTGGTGTTGTTGGATGTTGCTCTGGCAAAGGTCGCTAATAAAGCTTCGTTCAGGTATGTCAAAAATCGTATGAAGGTTATGAATGATCAATAAATGATTCGTCACTCTTAAATAGTAAGATATTATGATCTACATTTTATTTAGTTAAGTTGATAACGAAATCCTTGGATTATGTGTACTCATAAGTCGAAATGAGTTTTCAACTTGTATAAACTCAATAGTGGAATAAATATATGATCGATAATTAAGATTAAAACTTATTCATATCTCGTAATTGATTGGATCATATTGATGAAGTGATTATAATTTCACGATAAATGAACAAGTTTGATTTTGTCATACCACATAACATTTTTCGTCACACATATTTGTCCTGACACATTACTAGATGTCAATTTAGGATGACGAATGTGAATTAATAATAAATTAAAAGAGATGTTTAATTTATCGATTTTTATTAGATCAAAATAATAATTTACGTTATTAGGCATCATAATTGGGAACCTAGTGAATCACACTCAAAAGGAGAACTAGAATATTGTGATTTACCATTTAATTAATTTAACAAGCGTAGGACAAATTAATTAATTGAGTTGCTTATTAATATGTCTAAATTAATTAATTGAATCAATTAATTAATGGATCGAATTTACTTAAATGTGTTAATTATATATTGGACTAGATTAGGAGACAGGCCAAGCCCGTTTGTGCTTATATAAATAAACAACTAGAGTTTAGAAATTATAGAGATTTTCATTCTTGCTAGTACAAGAAAAGAAAACTTTAATCATCTCTCAATCTTGTTCTCTGTGTAGAATTTCATTGAAAACTGGACAATTTGACAGCTGTGGATAGCAGATCAAAGTTGTTGGAACAAAAGAAACGCAAGGAGTTTGCAAAATTCGACAAATGTATAATTTCTATCACAATTTTTATCTAAACATAAAGTAGATCTTTGATAGGAATTGAAATTTATTTTATTTTTCATTGTACATGGTTAAATAAATTTCTAACAGTACATTCTCATAATCTTAGGGATGGCTGTGGACCGAGTTGAGTCGGTTCGGCTCATTAACCAACGAGCTCGGATCGGGCTCAGGCTCGTGGCGAGCCAAGCTCGTGTACTCACGAGCCACGAGCTCGTGGGCCGAGCCGAGCCCACAAGCGGCTCCCGAGCTCGTGAATTTATTATTTTTTTTGTGCAAGTTTTTCAAATTTTATTGATAAAATTTTATTTTTTCCCACATTTTTGGACGAGCCGGCTCGTGGGCTCGGCTCGGCTCATTGGACGGAACCCCCCGCTCGGCTCGAGCTCTGGCTCGTCATTTGACGAGTCGAGCCGGATCAGCCCAATTGACATCCCTACATAATCTATCATCTGCGACTCTACCTTGTAATTAAGAAATAGGCTGTTGAACCCTTTTGCCCTTCCTGACGATCTTCATAAAGATTCTATAACAAATCTCAAAGAATATGTTCAATCTATTTCTCCGTACCTAGGTGCCTATTAATGCGAAACCCTCTAGAAAACAAGTTCGCATTTGGTCATGTTTGGCACATAAAATCCTACAGCAGCATTTCCTAGTTATTTGTCCTTTTTCTTCTCTTCTTTAGTTCTCACCTCAAATTGAAGCGTTCTACTTCATACCTCTCTAAATTAGTATTCTAGAAAGTCAGATTTAGCTTCTTTTATGCTTGGCAAGAAATTAATTGTGTAAAGGATTAAAAAAAAGTAAGTAGACTCGCGA
>NW_019264660.1:896073-903945 GCF_002742605.1 Olea europaea var. sylvestris
CGGTGCTGTAAAAAATGCTCATAACCAATACATAAAAACTCCAAACAAGCTCTTGGTTGTGGAAGGCCACAAGTTAACCAAAAAAAATTCAATATAAGGAAGGTCTTAAAATCTGTTAATTGGAAGGGAAAAAAAAATGAGAAAAGAAGGATAAAACAAAAATAAAAGTAGTAAAGAGAATCGTTTTTCGTCTCCGTTTACAATGGCTCAATATCAATTTCCTATAATTGGTTTACAGATTACAAATCTATTCAATTCAGCAAGAAGTTAGAAAGGCGTTAAACGAAAAAAATGGTCATTACTCATCATCAGAGGCAGAAGTGGAAATATTAGAGCAATTTCAAGGGAAAGAAGTCGTTATTGCTACAAGCTAATCTGATCGATGAGCAATCTTGTTGTCTTGTGCACTGATTTTCTGCCTTAATCTGTTGTTAAAAAAGGGCATTGCCACATGTATACCAAAGTTTACTTAAGGGATTACATAATGTCCACTTTACTATTTGTCAGTTTAAAATACAATCGACTTTTTTCATTCAATTTTTTCCATTCACATCATTTTCAGTAATCGTTTATATTCCATTTTTATTTATAAATAGCAAAATCCTAAACAAAATATGCGTTAGGTACTACTTTTACCTCTCATACACGTAGGGGTGGCAATGGGCTCGCCCTTATACCCACGAGTAGCACAAGCCGAGGTTGTAACGAGTCGAGCAAAAGCTTGGCTCATTACTCAAGGGGTGAGCTCAGCTCGGCCCTCGAGCTTGTGAATTTTTTTAAATAAATAAAATATAAACTCTCCTCTTTTATCTGGGCATGGGAACGGTTACTTAAATTTTGAGTAAGTGGAGCTAAAAATTGTACACAAACAACTTATAATATATACAAGTTTTTAAAGAAAATTAAAAACAATATCATAAAATAACAAATTCTAATTAATATGATTAAATTAAATATCATTTACCTGACGACAAGCAATTTCGACATATTTATCTTGTAGTCGGAAATGAGCGTTCTACCAATCATTGACGCACATTAATGTTTTTAAAATATCTTCTTTCATTCAACTCCTAGCCTTGGACAAAACCCTTATATCTATTCAAAAAGCAAACTCCGAAACTATAGTGTTAACTGGAGGTGTCAGTAAGTCTTTTACAATTACGAAAACTACTGCCCATCGTCGTTGGTACTTTCACCCGAATTTGATAACCACTTCAAAACTTTTTTTTTAATTGTTTTGTTGGTAGGCATATTATAATTAAAGTAATTAATTAATTCAGTAGACAATGTATTTGAACTTGCCTCCGATATTTGATTACATGTAGAAGACAAAGTATTGCTAGATGAACCTATTACATTTGCATCATATCCATGCGTGTCAATGCCTTCAAATAAAGTTAATATTTCAACGTTATCTTCTTCAATATTAGTGGAAGGAGTGGGTGCAAAGGGTACTCGATTAATATTTGTACACTTCATTCTACATATAATTCTTACATTTAACATAAATTTTGTTCTAAATTCTATACGTGATAGGTGCATTAAAAGTTAAAGCCCTTCAAATTTGATCAATTACATATTTAGTTTTTGATAAATTATATCGGGGGGTCCATGATGCATGCTAAAGGAAATAACGTAGGTAAGTCTTTCCAATATTTTTCTGAACTTTAATTTCACAAAATATGCAATTGCACTAAAATTGAGATCATTTTTGTATCTATGAAATGTCCTTACAATTATATAAAGAAGTTCATGCACTATACAATTAGTATGATAGTAAACTCCAGGTAAAATATTTGTAGTGTCATAAAAACTTATCAAAATTTATTTAACTTTTAAAGCTAAAAGTCAATCGGATTCATTCAAAATAATGTGATCGTCGTTTCTAATAAGTCAATTGTTATAAAACTAAATTATTAAATGTTCAAAACCTTCGCATGACTTTAATAATAGGTAAGTGGAGTTTCATTTATGACCTACATCACTAACAAATATTTTAGCATTTGTCACCCCAAATTCGGCACAAAATTCCTGAAATCCTTGTTTTCTACTAGGAGAAATTGTGATAAATATTAATGTTTTCCTAATTCTTTGCATTTTATTTTTAATATGTTTCAAACCATCTTAAACAATTAAATTTAAAATATGGCACACATAACGAATATGAAACACATAACCAACAAAATCATGTTGCAATATCCTACACAAATTATCGACAATTACTTAACACTAGCATTGTTGAATGTTAAAGAACAAATTTTACTTTTGCAATTATATTTTTCTAATAATGGTCATAATAGCATTATATATATTGTTAGCGTTATGAGGGAATTCAATAATTTTAAAAGTAATAATATTTTTATGCATACAGAAAATGAGTCTATATAGTATGCAATTGCAGCTATATAAGCTCTTTTATTATTCCTCTCCCATATATCCAAAATTAAAGATATAACACTCACATATTTTTCCAAATCCATAATCAATTATTGTTTTGTTTGAAGAAAATATTCTATTGTATTTGAACGAACCACTTATTCCAACGTACCTCGGTTAAAGATATTCTTTTACGTAAGAGAATAAATGTTGGTTGTCCGTTATTGCTAGAGACAACTCAATACCAGCAATAAGTTTCACCATTCCCATTCGAGCATTTTCCTCACAATACATCCATGCGGTAAGGGGTGAAGTCATAGAACCAGCATCTAGACTACTAAATTGTAGTTGTATTTGACCAACTTTAAGAATTCCATATTTGATCGCACACGCTTTGTAGTGACGGTTGAGATGGGGTGGTACCAATACATTTTTGCCATACCAATTGTTGTTGGCAGTATTTACATACTAATTTAAACTCTGCACTCCATTGATGACACGGCTCGTTTAAATCAATTTGAAGTGATTCCAATATTTTACCTGTTTTTCTCCTTTCGCTTTACTTTAGCATCGGAAATGTCTAATTTAGGTTCTTCTTCCTATTCCACTTCAAGAACATCAACGTCATCTAAATCAATTGGATTATTGTTTCCATGTGCAGCCAATTTTGGAATATCTTTAGGAATGGGTAGTTCATTTATACCGAAAAATTGAGTCAGCTATTGACTTTGCGACGTCACAAGTGATTCGCTTCTGACACCGAACAAGCTCTTAGCAAATGAGTGTGGTGAATCCATTTGTGAACTGTGATGAAATTAAAAATGTATAGATGATATAGCTTCTAAGACTTGAGTAAAGAGTACGGAAATGACTATAATGTGTTTGAGATTGTGAATTCATAATTGTAAATTTGTAGTGTGAGAATTGAATGAATTAAAATTAAATGATTGAAATTGTAAAAATGAATGTATATTGTATAATTGTTGATAATTGTAGAAGAGCACTAGAGAGAGAGAGAGAGAGAGAGAGAGAGAGAGAGAGTTGTTGATAGATATTGTGTGAAAAAATGGATTAGTTCATGGGAATTTATAGACAAAAAACCAAAATTTGATGACCATTTTGGCCACAGTTAAAAGTAGAGTGATTGTTTAAAAAAAGTGATCGTTTCCGATCATTAATCATGGCGAGCCATGAGCGGCACGTCCATTGGTGAACAAAGTTGGTTTGGCTCACCAAACAAGCTGACCCACTCGGCTCGTGATTTTACGAGCCCGAGCCGTCCACAAGCCCCTTTTTACGAGTCGAGCAATCGAGCTGACGAGTCGCTGTACTCGTTTGACACCCCTCCATACATGTGGCCAATGTTAAATTATTGGATA
Source organism: Olea europaea var. sylvestris (assembly GCF_002742605.1). Lineage (NCBI taxonomy): Eukaryota > Viridiplantae > Streptophyta > Magnoliopsida > Lamiales > Oleaceae > Olea > Olea europaea. The sequence continues at coordinate 899,829 of NW_019264660.1, forward strand.
ATACTACATGTACATCAATGCATATATAATGTCGCATAGCACTCTATCAATTTCCAATTTAAAATACAATCAGCTTTTTTATCAAATTTTTTTCTTCCACATCACTTCAATCACTTTATCCTATGTTTTTACACAAAGGACGGTAATGCAGTTGTTAACCAATTTAGTACAATTTTAAAAATCCGATGTATATTATACAAATGTCAACACTGTCATGTGAAAAACAGAAGTAAAATAAAAGAAACAACAATACATGTTGTCTACAAAAGAAGCATAAAGCTAAAAACCCTGTTTATATTGCATGTAATGTTCACACGATAGTGTAATGTTTAAATTTTACAAGGTATATATGTATAGTATCAACAATCCGATCAGTATACAGTGATTGAGTAGTGAAGAGGCTACAATGCCCAGAAATTCAAATATAAGCGATCAATCACACGAATCTAAAATTACAAAGAGTAAAACTTACAGAAACTTAAAGATTGAACACAAGGAATTTTTCGACTGAAGCCCCAAAGGTTCAATGATCGTTTCTGTTTTTAAACTACAGAATTTGTTGTGGAGAAAATTAGGTCATTATCTAATTCATCTCTCATTCTTTACTACCTTACTCGAAGTCACTTTACCATTTACACTATTGCTATATTCTGTTTTGAATAAAAGCGAACAATGTGTAAATATAAACAATACAATTCTCAAAACTTTTGAGTGATTTATCATTCTACATGAACTTAACCAGGAATGGGCATTCCTTGCTAGCTCTGGTTAAAGGGCGAACGCTGTGCCTCACCCTAGTCGGGGTGAGAATTCCTCGCTAACTTGGGTCTGGGATAGTGATTTTGCCCCGGTTTGTTAATGGAGCACAGGTAAGGACGGAAAACGTTGTCTATGCCTCTTATCCACCGTGCCCCAACCCCTCCCTAATTAAATGTGTTCATTTTTAACAAAAAGAAATTATAACTTCACCTTTGCCTGTGTTGTCCATTGGTTTCAAACCTGGAGGTATTAATGTTAGGGCGAAGATGTCATCACTAGGCTGAGCTTTTGATAAATTTTATCATTGTTTTATATTTACATTCACATCACAACAATATGATTAAACTAATCCCTAATAAATCCAAAAGGATTTTCAAAGTTAGGCGTCGTTTGATAAAGTTTTGATAAAATTTTTAGCATATTTTGATAAAAGTTGATTGAATATGTGGTTAAAAAATGATAAAAGTTGTGATTAAGGGATCACAACTTGTATGTTGCTTAAAGTTGTGATTAAGGGATCACAACTTGTATGTTGCTTCCTGTAAGTATCTTCATTATTTTTTGAATGTATATAGTTTCATTTACACAATTGTTCATTAGTTGGTATCTATTGACATAAAAGAAGATTGTCGTGGATTTCAATTGTGATTGTTTGGTTGGTTTAGGTATGCGAAATGAGATTTGTTATATTGTTGGGTGATTATAGTTTTTCTGGCATAACAAGATTGCACCAATTACAATTGAACAAATGATCCATATCTTTGCAATGTAACGTCTGCAGAATTTGGTGGAAGAAAGTATTTGGCCTATACATTTTTTAGTTGGGATCTTGGGATGCATGATGCATTAGAGCAGATAGATTTTTTTAATTCTTTCTGCTAGTGAGAACTTGAGCTTATTATCTATGAATGATTCATTTCAGCAAATGTTGTTCATTTTCTGTTTTATAGGATTGATATAGTGTTTCAGCTTTTGAGTATAATATATGACTGATTTTTATTTTTTTATTTTTTTATCTTTCCACGTTGTCCTGCTGCCAATTGCAAAATGTGAATCAAACCTCTCTACTGATGCGAGCATTGAGTGAAGAAAACTGGGAAAACCCAAAGTAGCATTATCTTTGAAAACCTAAGCTTAGACAAAGACACGTTTCAAGCCCAGGTGCTTATTATTCTATTTTACATCATCTAATGATATTAATGGGCAAGCAAAGATCGTGGTAAAAGATGGATAACCTGCTTACCATTATACACAAGTTAGGGATATTGATCCTGTTATGGTCTCTAACTAGTGAAAAACATAGTTTTGAGTTTGAGACGAGAATTAAGCATTGTAATAAAAAAAGGAGGTCGAAGGATATTTTGAATTGTTATCAGTTGCTGAACAAGTCGTCCACTGATGAACGAGGCAAAAGGGACATTCAAGTTCCCAAACCTAATGTTGGAAATATGATATCGGAGGGGTATTCAGGTCAAAGGCCTCATATTTTTGGTCATACATAAAAAAAGTAGTCAATGAAAATGCAAGTAATTTGGGGATAAATCCATTGTGGCAGGCTATTTAGAGGGCAATCATCACTCCTACGTTAAGAATTTTTATTTGGAAGGTAAACAAAGGGGATCCTCCCACGTGAATGAACCGTCACAGCTGCAGGGTAGACATGGGGGAGATATCTAGGAGTAATTGGACGGAATTAATAGTGCACGCTCCTTTTTCATGTGAGATTGAGAATGAAGTATGAAAGGCTATGGGATACTGGAGCGGCTTCAACCTCCCTTGGTAACCGATGATGTGAGGTATTTTTAGTTGAGGTTGCTAGACTTTGTAATGATAGGAAGGTGGATCAGTTGCATTGTTATGTGTTCTAATCTGGAGAAAGAAAAACCAAGTTAGCCATAGGGAATCTCTAAGGTAGGCGAGGGTCTTAACGGATGCAATGGCTAGTTTGAAATAATGGATTGTGATAGAGGGTGAGTAGTCTGTTGACGGAGGGCCAAAGGATCCACCGAGCTAGCAGTCACTGCCAGTTAGAGGCTTGAAACTAAACACTGATGTGGTGGTTAGAAGGGAGAATGAGTTCATAATGCAATGCCGATGAAAAATCCTAAGAAAAATCCCACCTTTGAATTATATTCCAAACGTGTAGAAATTTCAATCATACTATAAACACGTATTTGTTTGACCGAAAACACTTGACATTACACCATTAAAAGATGGGAAAACATAAAAAGAAAAAAAAAGGCCAATTAGGTTTGGCCACGTAAACTTCAGTATTCATTTTGTTAAAATTTTTATGTACTTAGAGCTTGTTGTTATATATGTTAAGCATCGATACTCATTAATTAATTTCTACTTAAAGCTTTATTGCATAAACTTTGACCACAGAAGGAATATATATAGTCTTTGTTTGAGCCCCATTTTTATCATAAAAATGTATTTTTGAATAGTATATTGATGTGAATTCGTAGTTAAAAAATAAAAAAAAAATTGAATTTGTATTTAATATTATTTTATTGAAGAATGTATGATTAAAATAATATCAAAATACTATTTAAAAATGTATATTTTTTTTCAATGAATGGGGCTCAAACATGTTAATAATTAAAGAAGAAAAAAAATTATAATTCAGGTGTATTGTTTACACCAATTCACAAATCAAGTACGCAGTTTAAAAATTCAAAATTTACAATTACATGATTAATGATCACAAATGCATAATTATATGCCATAGATTTATTTACTGATCACATATTATCAAATTAATGAATCATATATTATTTCAAGGTCACAAATCAAAATTTTCCTGATTAATATTATTTCGAATCCAAATTACTTGATCTCAAATTATTAAATTTTTATGTTATAGGACAAGTATAATTAATGCCTGATTGAGAACGATTTTTCCTCCTAAAAAATTGATATTTTGACCGTTAATTCACTATTTCAATCGTGATATTTGACTTCTTCTCTCATAAATAAACACCATTTTTCTCCTAACAATTAAAAAATCAATTCTCAAAATCTCTCTCTAAATCAATGGTCATACACCAATTTCTTGATCACACGATCATCATCTGTTACCTTCGCTAACACTTGACCGTCTCACCACTACCACCAGCTGCATTGCCGTCAAAATCGCCGCTGCCAAAACCACCACCACCATCTCCAACAGCCCTGTCATCTCAAGCACCGCAACTAGCACCACTTCACCACAAACAAAACAGATACAAAACCGCCAACACGCTCCTGCGTCATTCCAATCTTTGTCTTGTCCGTGGCGTCTTTAACTTCCTCGTTCCCTTTTTTGACATTACCCAATATCATTTCAATTACCGCTTTTATTTATTTATTTATTTTC
>NW_019264660.1:907486-912798 GCF_002742605.1 Olea europaea var. sylvestris
TGGCGTCTTTAACTTCCTCGTTCCCTTTTTTGACATTACCCAATATCATTTCAATTACCGCTTTTATTTATTTATTTATTTTCATCGTAATTGAATAAATTCTAATAAATTTCCATTAACAATCTCTACATTTACTCGTCTCGGCTCGAAATTCTCCGTGCGGACGAACCTTGGCTCGAAGGTGGGAGAATTTAAGGCTCTACTGGCACAGAATTGCGATGTACCAGTTGAACAGCAGCGTTTGATTTACAAAGGTCGGATCTTGAAGGACGACCAAACCCTGGTTAGCTATGGTATGTCCTGTTACATATTTTTTCCCTTATTTTCTGGAAGATTTTCTCAATTTTGGATCTTGTGCTAATTTGATTGTATCTTTTACAAAAAACGTGAGTTGCAACATTAGAGGACTGTTAAAGAATAAATCTTTTCTAAAATTTCTGATTGTTTTTATTAGAATTATTTGGGTGTTGTCTTGTACTATTATTCTGGTTTTTGTACATGATTTGATTGAATGATGTGCGATTCTATATCAGGTCCTATGTTTTCAAGGATTACTGCATCAGATTTTTGTTTATCTATGCTATCTCCTCTTAATCAGTGCTATTTAATTTAACTGGCGGCTAATGGAGCTCCATGCAAATACATTTCAAAATTTTATGAAAATGTCTTCCCGCGTTACAGGATTTGGGAAGTTTCTTTTCAGTGTGAACACTAGCTAAAAATATTGCTAATTTTGTACCAAGTAGGAAAGAAACATCAAAAGTGGAAAGGGGTTATCACTGTGGATAAATGAAACCTTACTAATGATTTGAATTAGAAAAAAGGAAACTGAGGGCCACTGGGAATTGTTTTATTAAGTCGTCATGAGTTGGAATGTCAATTTCACTAATTGGATTTGAATTTATAAACGAGGGACTCTAGACACTGTATTGCGTTGGTACGTGGCAACTGTTGTTATCAAAGGGACAGTTGGTATTTTTAGAGCTTAAAGTTGACAGAGCCGGTAGGAAAGGCTTGTGCTGTATGAACAAATTGGCTCACTTAGGCCTTACGATAGGACTTTTGCCATCAACTTGGATATACTAGGAGACTTGTGGAGAGATTAATATGAAGCATAGGCCCGGCTATATGAATTCCTTGAGGGTTGCATTGATTCAAAATTGCAGAAGTGGAATCTCGTGGGTCACTTCTTTTTGGGCATGCCAGCCTTTAAACTTGCCAATTTTTCTGGCTTCTAATCCTGATGAGATGTTCTATTTGCTGCATATGGTGTTCCTTAAATGGTCACTAAATTTTTGGGCCTGCCAGCCTTTAAACTTGCCAATTTTTCTGGCTGCTAACCCTGATAAGATGTTATATTTGCTGCATATGATTTTTCCAAATGGATGCAAAAATTTGACGCTGTCTTCTGTCTGAGGTTGAAGTAATTTTCTTAATGCAAGTTGGCATGTTTTGGGGATTCTGGTTACCATTCTCTACTAAAAGTTGGCCGGTGTCAGACCACCACATTTGTTGATATGTGACTTTCTGGATCATGCCCAAAAATAAATATAAAGTCAAAATTTTAGGCTCCTCGGGTATGAGATGTCTTGAACCAATATCTGAAAGCATAATAGAAGTAATAATTTTGACTTCTCTATTATCTGCTTTTTGATCACCTGATTTCCGACTCTTGACATATCATATATTTATACATTACATGTCAAGCATTTAAGATTTTTCCTTAAATAATTTTTCCTCCATACTTATCGACCTCTCACCTTCCCTTCTCTTGACACTGACTTTCTAGTTCTATCTTCTCTTTTGAAGGTTTGCAGGCAGATCACACAGTTCATATGGTGCGTGGTTCTGCACCAGCTGCAAAGCTGCCAACTGTCAGTGCTGGAAATGCCAACAGAACTCCTCGTGTCACCCAAGGTTCTGGTCCCAATGAAAGGGGTACTGGTACTGATTTAGGTACATCTCATTTTCCAGGGCTTTGTTTTGGTGCACTTGTGGCAATTGGACATCTGGATTATTTAGAGCTGGTTTTCTGGAGTTTGAACAGGTGCAGCAACAACTAAATCAGAACCGTAACATGATGAGAGAGATGATGAATGCGCCTGCCATTCAATATGTAATGAACAACCCTGAGATTATGTGCAGCCTGATTATGAATAGTCCTCAAATGCGTGAGATAATTGACCGCAACCCTGAATTGGCAAACATTCTTATTTACCCCAGCATCCTTCTTCAAACATTGGAAACTGCAAGAAACCCCAAGTTATTGCGTGAGATGATGCGGAACACCGACAGGGCAATGAGTAATATTGAATCTTCTCCTGAAGGATTTACATGCTCAGGCGCATGTATGAAGATGTACAAGAACCCTTCTTGAATGCGACAACAACAGGTGCTGGTGCTGCAACTGATTTGGGATCAAACCCGTTTGCTGCTCTCCTCGGAAATCAGGGTGGTGGTGACCAAACTGGAGATGAATCTAATCGTTCGACTACTGGGTCTGAAACTACCACTGGGGCTGCAGCTCCCAATACCAATCCACTTCCCAACCCATGGAATAATTCTAGTGGTAAGATAAGATTTCTGAGCGAATACATAAGTTATGTTATCAACTTATTTTACTTGGTTATAAATCTGCAGACAGTATTTTGTATAAAGAGTTCTTATAATCAAATTTATGGAATTAAGCCTCTTTCTTGTTAATGCTGTCTTGTTGAAAGTTTCTTGTTGTAATATACTGTTATACTCCTTTTGTTTTAGTTTTTAACTTCTACTTTATGCGGAATTATGGTGTTTAACTGTTTTATCTTTAAGTTGCCACTTTTGAAGACCTAGAAATTATGGACTTCCTCTTTTCTGTTTAAATATTTGTGAACAAAAATTCCATGAGATGTCCAACTCTTAGCTTCCCATTCTAGTATGATTCATTGGTGCCATAAATACACTGAGTAATGTATTTTCGTCCCCACTATCTGAAACCCTTATTTCCTGGTATAATTACCTTTCTTTTTACAATCTCAATTTTTCTGTAATGATGAATTTATACAACTCTCACATCACAACAGTTGTGTCAAATGCATTTCATATTGCCTTTTGATGTGACATATTCTTCTTGCTTTCTATATCTGTATGTCTGCGTTGTGATAGACCCGAAATCAGATTGAGGTACCAGAGACGCAGCAAAGTAAGCAAGGGCAATAAGGGAATTAATCAGGGAAGAGAAGGCACGTGCAGCAGTTGCATGGTTAGGGAAATCTGTTAGGAAGTTCCATGGGCAACAACTTCTAAATAGAGGCAACAGAATATGGAAGGCAGGCTGAAATTGGCGCTCATTGGGAGAGTAGTGTACCTCTCGAACGTCCATAGTTATCCTTGTTATTTTCTTTCTTTTCATTTTGCAATATCAGAATTGTTATCCTTTAATTCCATGTAATCACGTTCATCTATGAAATATTGAATCCATTCTCTGTCTTAGTTACATTAAAGCGTGTTGGGTGAAGTGACATTTTCTCAAATTCTATCATTTGGTATCGGAGCAGTTCCGGTCCAGATGGTAAATGTAACAGAGCGGGGAGGGAGTTTGGAAGGGGCTCATTAGAAATTGCAGGAGTAGGTGGAAGAGATGCAACATGGCATTACAAGGATGCAGGAAGAGATGCATAGAATGCAGAACATTGAGAAGAATATGGCGATTATTTCAGAACAGTTCACATTTATGAGGTCGAAATGGGATGAAATAGAGAGAGAAAGGAAGGGAAAGGGCCAAGAAGAAACAAAGGAGTCAGAGTATACCATGCAGTCCAAGATTACGCCGGACCTAGAAATGAAAAACCGAGGAGAAGGGGGCATTGCCGGAGGAAATTGGAGGCAGGAGGTTAGAGGAAGGAGGTTAGAAATGCTGGTATTTCTGGGAAAGAACCCAGACGAGTGGATCTTTAGAGCCGAACGCTATTTCCAGGTGAACCAATTAACGGAGGCGGAGAAATTGGAAAAGGCAGCCCTATGTTTCGAGGAGAGTGCCTTGGCATGGTACCAATGGGAGCAAAGGAGAAAAGGCGTACGAAGTTGGGAGGAACTTGAACTGCTCATACGAACTCGATTCAGGTCATCCATGGAGGGGACTATGGAGGAGCATTTTCTGGCCCTCCGGCAAGCAGGGTCGTTCGGGGAGTACAGAATCGCGTTTGAGACTCTAGCGGCGTCGATCGAGAATATCTCAGAGGCTATGCTAGAGGGCCATTTCATAAATGGGTTGAGCCCAGAAATAAGGGCCGAAATTAGAGTCATACAGCCCAAAGGATTGGACCGGATCATGGAATTGGCCCAACGGATTGAAGAAAAGAATCTAGCCTTGCAAGCTGTAGTCGGTTCGGGCCCAATTAAAGGGAAAACAAATAACAGCCTCAATTGGTCCTTCAATTCATCACGACAGAACCAGTACATTTGCCCACCCTTTAAACGACTCAGCGAAGCTGAGTTGAGGAGTAAGAAGGAGAGAGGACTGTGTTTTCGCTGTGACGAAAAGTACTCAATCGGGCACAAATGCAAAAACAAAGAGCTGCATGTAATGTTGATATTTGATGAAGAAAGAGAGGAATAGTGGGGAGGAGAAATAGTGGCAGAGGCGTCGAATGAAGGAGAAAAATCTGAAGCAGGGGAAGTAGTGGAATTATTCTTAAACTCGGTGGTAGGGCTTACTTCGCCGTAGACCATGAAGACTAAAGGAAAAATTTAGGCAGAGGAAGTGGTGGTATTCATCGACTGTGGGGCCAGCCATAACTTTGTGTCGGCAGACTTAGTTTAAAAATAGGGTTTGCTGAGAATCGAGACATTGAGTTATGGGGTAGTAATGGGAATAGGGCTGGCTGTGTAAGGGGCAGGGGTATGTAAGGAAGTGAAATTATTCCTTCAAAACTTGGAGGTGATGGAGGATTTCCTCCCCTTGGAATTAGGGAGCTTCGACATAATCCTAGGGATGAAATGGTTGTCCACCTTGGGCCCAACGAAGGTGGATTGGAAATCTCTTACGATGAAACTTCGATCAGGTGGGAACATCGTTACTTTGCAAGGGGATCCTAGTCTTAGTAAGACTGTGGTCACTCTGAAGGCGATGATGAAAGCATTCAGGGAAGGGGTGGAAGGAATGCTCCTAGAGCTGGGAAGTTTGGGAGTTGAAGTGGAAAAAGGGGAACGAAAAATTTTAGCCCAAGTTGGGAAAGTCTTGAGGGAGTTTGAAGAAGTGTTTGCAGAGCCTGTGGGGTTGCCACCATGGCGGGGAAAGGATCATGCGATCAATCTTCAGTCTGGGACAG
>NW_019264660.1:913861-919037 GCF_002742605.1 Olea europaea var. sylvestris
CAAATGTTTATTGGGAAGGTACGAAGTCTGTGATACACAGTTATGTTAGCAGATGTACGGTGTGCCAACAGAACAAATACTTAGCCCTATCACCAGGGGGGTTGCTGTAGCCTCTTCCAATTCCCAATCAGGTATGGGAGGATATAGCTATGGATTTCATTGAAGGCCTTCCTAAATCAGGCTCCATGGATACAATACTAGTGGTTGTAGACCGACCGAGTAAATATGGCCATTTTATAGGCCTAAAGCACCCTTTTACAGCGGCAAGTGTGGCTGGAATTTTTGTTAAAGAGGTGGTGCGATTACATGGGGTGCCCCGTTCCATAGTTTCAGATAGGGATAAGATATTTGTGAGCCATTTTTGGGAGGAGTTGTTTCGTTTACAAGGAACAAAGCTCAATCGAAGTACAGCTTACCACCCTCAGTCGGACGGGCAGTCGGAAGTATTGAACCGCGTTCTAGAAACCTATCTGAAGTGTTTTGCATCTTCTCAGCCTAAATCATGGTTCAGTTAGCTACCTTGGGCTGAGCTGTGGTACAACACTTCTTATCATGTTATAGCTAAGATCACCCCTTTCCAAGCAGTGTATGGGCGCGAGCCACCGGTATTATTGCAATTTGAAAAAGGATCCACATCCATATCAGCTCTAGACCAACAGTTACAGGAAAGGAATCACACATTAGAGGAACTGAAAGCACAACTGTTGCGGGCTCAAATGAAAATGAAGGACCTAGCAGATAAAAAAAGAAGGGAGGTACAGTTTGAGATAGGCGATCTGGTTTATCTGAAAATCAGACCTTATCGTCGCAAAACCTTGTCTGCGAGACCAAATGAAAAGCTATCTCCGAGGTTTTACGGACCTTTTACTGTAGAGAAGAAAATTGGATCAGTTGCGTATAAGCTGGCCTTACTGCCTACCTGCAACATTCATCCTGTTTTCCATGTTTCCCAGTTGCGCAGAGCTGTGGGAGCTATACAGGCTGTGAAGGAAGTACCCCAGAAATCAAGTGATGAATTAGAGATGCTGGTAGAACCGGAGGCATTATTGGGAGTGAGACCAGGTGTGGGATCCAACATCAGAGGCTTGGATGTCTTAATCCAATGGAAAGGACTTCCACCCTTAGAAGCTACTTGGGAGTCCTATGACTTGATGAAACAGCAATTCCCTACCTTCCACCTTGAGGACAAGGTGGATCTCATGGGGGGAAGTTGGATCTCATGGGGGGAAGTGATGATAGACCCGAAATCAGATTGAGGTACCAGAGACGCAGCAAAGTAAGCAAGGGCAATAAGGGAATTAATCAGGGAAGAGAAGGCACGTGCAGCAGTTGCATGGTTAGGGAAATCTGTTAGGAAGTTCCATGGGCAACAGCTTATAAATAGAGGCAACAGAATATGGAAGGCAGGCTGAAATAGGCACTCATTGGGAGAGTAGTGGACCTCTCGAACGTCCATAGCTATCCTTGTTATTTTCTTTCTTTTCATTTTGCAACATCAGAATTGTTATCCTTTAATTCCATGTAATCACGTTCATCTATGAAATATGAATCCATTCTCTGTCTTAGTTACATTAAAGTGTGTTGGGTGAAGTGACATTTTCTCAGATTCTATCACGTTGTTTCTATATATCTTGACTAGTATCTATATTACTCTAATCAAATCTCTCTCTGGAAGTCTCACGCATAGTCATGAATGAATTTTCAGAAGGATCTCTAACAAATAGTGCTTCAAGAGCTAATCCAACTGCCGTGCCAGACCACCTGACACTATTGGGCTACGAGAGCTTGGTCTTCCGGAATGGGAGCGCACAGTAGGCATGCCAGATCCTTCTTCATTCAGTCAGCTCTTGCAAAATCCTGCCATGGGGCAGATGATGCAAAGCTTGCTTTCCAATCCTCAGTGTATGGAGCAGGTACTACTAAGACTCAAGAGAAGCTGGTCGTGTATTTCATTTGGATTTTGTTCTATTTTTAATCATGTTTTGATTTCAGATTCTGGGCTTCAATCCTCAACTTCGCAGCATTCTCGACACTAACCCTCAATTACGAGAAATGATGCAAAACCCAGAGATTCTTCGCCAGTTGACCTCGCCTGTGATGATGCAGGTTCACCTTGATGGACAGTTATCCAACTTCTCTACCCTCAATTTTTTTGCATTTTGTCTTTATTTTTCCTTTTTGTTTTTCGTTTTAATAGATTAATTAGACTATTATTTAATATTTTTGCATGAATACTCAAAAGGTCACTTGAGTTAAAAATTAAAAGATAAAATAAAACATGAAATCTGATTTGCTAATGATGGATTTATTTCTCTCAGTAGCCTTTTAAATATGCTTCAAAAAATCCAGATGAAAGTTCAAACATCAAATCTGATTTGCTAATGATGGATTTATTTCTGTCAGTAGCCTCCTAAATATGCTTCAAAATCCACCCCATGAAAGTTCAAAGACAACTTGTATTAATAAGTTAATAATATCTACCCTGTACCGAACAGTTGGGATGCATACCTTATATGGGTTCAAATTATTGGAACCTGGACAACTGCTTATATTCGTAATTTATTTACCCTTTTTGATCATAGGTAGATAAATTTATTGAAAGATCAGTTGACCTAGCATGTTTTATTACTATTTTGTGAATTTATTGATTCAGCAAATGATGGAATTGCAGCAGCAAGTTTTTCAATTTAGTCGGCAGCAATCAACTCCGTGAGTATTTTTAGTACAAAGCTATAAGCTCTTTTTTGCTTGTGTGTTCAAATGTTTCCATATAGATTAAGCTATTTATGCAACGGATTCATAAAATATTTTCAATTTTGAATGTTTCATGACGATAAGCACTACCGTCCACTTTTTCTATTTGTTCTTTCTTTGTGCTTAATTATTGAACAAAACCTTCCCTTATTTTGTATAGCTTATGTTGGGATAGTCTCATGGTCCTCAATAAAAGAGCAGCCATTCAATTTGGTGATTTTCGGGGTTTGAGGTTGAAAATAGTGATAGCTTAAGTGTATTTGGGGTGGATTTGAATTAGATTTACATACAAATAAAAATTACATTTATTTATGAATTTAAAAAAAAAATAAAAGATTTGGGTCTGGTTTTTGGTTTTATGACTTTGAAATGGGTTTTCTTACTGTCTTTGTATAAGAGCAGCTTTCATGACTTTCAGATACTAGTATTGCTTTCAGTTGATACATAATTAGATTGTTTAATGCAGACTCATGCATTCTAACACGCCTTATGCCATTTAATTTTGGAAACTGCAGAGAAGGAGCTCAGACTGGTCAGGTTGCAGGTAAGAAGTGACAAAATGTAAATCAAGAAAATTGTGCACTCATGAATACACAATAATTGTTTTAGGTTTACACCCATACTTTTCAATTTGTCGATGCAACTGCTTTCTTTGTATTACTGATGGCAGGAATACAAAATAACATGGGGTTCGATTTGCTGATGAATATGTTTGGTGGACTTGGAGCTGGCAGATTGACTGTTCCAAACACTCCCAATGGTTGCATTTCTCGTACTTTGTTTTAGTATTAATTTTTTCCCCATATATTTCTCGTTTCCAGGTCTGTTGAATATGCCAATCTTGTCTGTTTTTGTAGTACCTCCAGAAGAACTCTATGCAACTCTACTATCTCAGCTTCAAGAGATGGGTTTCTTTGACACCCAAGAGAATATCAGAGCACTACGTGCTACGTCAGGAAATGTTCATGCTGCAGTCGAACTGACTGTTGGGTAACCTCCGTTAATAGTTTCGCAACTGTTGGAATGTATTTTTTTTGGAGACCTGGGGACGTAAAATTAATTAATCCTTGGAAGCCAGTTCTTCCTTAAAAAATTGCTAGATAGGGCTTCTCCATTTTGGTCTTGAGGTAAGAATGAGTGCACTTTAATAGTGGGAGCTGTTAAATGCACTCTTTATCGTTTGACGGTGTACATACAAATTTTAAAAATGTTTATTTATGTGCAAAAGAAATGTTGCAATTTTTTTCTGAACTTGAGGATGTGAAATGGTTTATTTTACCAGTTTTCACAGTTTTATGCTATTTGTCTGATCTTGATCGCGTTGGTTCCCTAATGGAGGTTGGCTCTTATTTCCCCAACAATCAACCTCATTTTACATGCCGTTCCTTGTTGACTGCTTGTCAACATTGTACTTGAATTGCATAAGTTGCTGTATTTATGTGCAAAAGAAATGTTGCAATTTTTTTCTGAACTTGAGGATGTGAAATGGTTTATTTTACCAGTTTTCACAGTTTTATGCTATTTGTCTGATCTTGATCGCGTTGGTTCCCTAATGGAGGTTGGCTCTTATTTCCCCAACAATCAACCTCATTTTACATGCCGTTCCTTGTTGACTGCTTGTCAACATTGTACTTGAATTGCATAAGTTGCTCTATGATTCTAGTGTATATTCCAGATTAAAAAAAAAAAAAAGGAGTAGCCGTATTTTTTATTTTGATAGAAATTAGCACTGAACATTTTTTTTTTATCCGTGTTAATCACTGGACTTAAACATCGGAAATTTGCAACGCATGAAACGAAAATAATTCCATACATCAAGTTGGAATAGGACTTGCATGCAAGGAGAAACTTGAGTTTTAGGATTTTATTTTACAAGTTGATTTTAGATAGTATTATTTTATTTTATTTTGCAGGATTTTCGTTTTGCCTCGGGATGAAGTTTGATATATTGATTAGTGAGGTAAGAAATTAAAAATTGAATCCTGCTTTTCGTTAAAAATATGTTGAGTTACCGAAATAGGGCATGCCCATCCAAACAGATTTTTAACCCTGTAAATGTTAACGCTCACACCCTCAGAACCAGAAACAAATATTTCATGCATCAAATTGCTTATTGGAATCCTGCTCAATAAGGTTGGTAAAATTTTTCGAAGCTTTAAGAACCTTCTCATCACTCTCATTAAGGCTTACAGATTAACTCAAAGATTGCATTCTTCATTGCACACCTCAAACTTAGGATGGGAATTACCCGTTTGCCTAAGAAGTTTTAAATTTAATGCAAGTACCACTATAAGTAACGAAAAAGAGTAAGACAACATCTCAGTATACTGTACGTCTATGAAAAGAAGAAGCACTAGAGGAATCATCCCTAATTCTAGAACTCATATATATATATATATATATATATATATATATATATATA
>NW_019264660.1:921429-935284 GCF_002742605.1 Olea europaea var. sylvestris
TAGAGCTCATATATATATATATATATATATATATATATATATATATATATATATATAAGGGTTTAGAACAAAAGACATAAAACGTTGAATTATGTAAGAAACAATCAAAGCTGTTTGAATTAGTTCGAATAATTGTAACCATTGAATACTATGAGGCGCCTAATCAAGACTCAAAATGAATAGGTGAGATCGCGTGTAATCTACACGCATATAAAGCACATACAAGCGACTAACTACTAAATATTTACGCATATAAATAGATAACGACTTTATTTACGCATATAAATAGGCTCCCAGGGCACATCTTCAAGTGGTAAAAGGGGAGGGTGGAGAAATCCATCTTTACTTGAGGCTGCTGCGTCAAGGGTTCGAATCCTGAAATATGGATTTGGCTCTTGAGTAAGTGTAAGTGTATAAGCAGCCTTCAACCCTGTACCCTTGGAGGCATAACCTGCGATTTACCTCCCTCACGATACTCCAGGACAGGGGCGGTGGGGGACCCTCAAGGTTGGGGTTCAACCTTTTTTTTTTTTTTTTAATATTAGAAACACGCAAATAGATCGCGCACACTGAACACAGCTGCAATCACGGCATATCTCATCAATGTAGTACATGTCAGCCCCAAAAAATAAAAAAATAAAAATGAATAACAATAACAAAAATTAAGTAATGTCATCTATAAGTTCATAGCTTGACAATAAACAAGTCCAAAATTTAATATGAGTAATAAAATTGAATTTTAGAGAGTATTTGTTGAATCAAGAAATTTATCCTGAGAGCTCACCCTCCCTTAGGTGAAGTATAAAAGTATGCGATGACATAGGTGAAGTATAAAAGTATGCGAGGACAGTTAAAACGTAGGACGTAGAAGAAAAGGGAAGAACTATCCACCTCTCTGGTGGCAAAAGTCGTTATCAAGCAAATGAAAATAAATATGAAAAGCACGACTTCTAAACCAATAAATAATATGGGAATGCAGAACAAAATTGTTTATCAATCCACTACTAAATGATCGCCATCCATCATTTTCTAGTATAACCCTAAGTTTACGAATATTTCTTCTAAGAGAAGGGGGCATGCAAATTCAAATCTCTCCCATCCAAATAGTTATTTTCCATCTAAAATTTCAAATACCTTTAAAAAAAAAAAATGCTAAGACAAATATTGGGCATTTATTTTAGTGGTATGATTTTTGCTTTGGATGCAGGAAGTCCTTGAGTTTGATTCTCAAAATGCCCTTTTTATTATTCCTGTGTTGTGTTTTTGGCTTTTTCTCTCTTTTTTCTCTTGCCCACTGAACAATAATATTGTGCCAGCCCCTGATTGTAACCAGAGAATTTAAGAGAAAATCTTGACTATATGAGAAAAGTTTGTTAATTTTTTTGATCTACGATCAACAATGTTTATAGTATAACAATGTGGCCTCAAAGTTGTGTTGTTATATTATCAGTGTCATGTAATTACTTTCTTCATGAAGTTGGTAGAACCCAATTTAAACAAATTAAAATTTAGCCACCGATTAAAATTTTTGTTAAAAGTTCAGTGACATGTCTTAATTTGGTAACCATATACATCCTCTTCACATACAAATGCCCTAGTGGAAAAGAAAATGGCATTAAAGCATGAACAAGATATCTTTAAATGCTTACTCTATTTGCTTAATTTTGGTAACCATATACATTTGCTTACAGGGTTAAAAATTTGTTTGGATGGGCATGTACACGCAAGGTCGGCCTTGAAATTTTGGGAGTATTAGACCAATTTCAAATATGAGACTTTTTATATTTGTAAAAATGCAGGTAAAAAAAAAAAAAAAAAAAAAATTTTGGAGTACTCACCGAAGTGGGGCCTTAGGCTCTCCTACCCCGCCTACAGTCAGGGTCAGCACTGTGTACATATCTTAATTTTGGTAACCATATACACTTGCTTACCATTGGCGCAGTATTCAGGAGCAGCATAACCATTTGTCCCCATAACCCTTATTGTCGTTGGACCCATTTTAGCCAGTTCAAAATCAGATATCTTGACATTGTATGACTTAGAAAATTTTTGGAGCAATGTCGATAAATCAAGCCTCTCCTTCAATAACTTGCAAGGACAAACTTGCAATGCGCATAATGAGAAGGTTGTATCTTGTGTACACATAATTATAATAATAAAGTAGAAAGGTAAAGCATCAAGGTGATTTAAACATAACTGATACTCAAATATTAGAACTTGCCCCATTAGGCAATATGTCGTTGGAGGCCTTGAAATCTCTATATATAACTTTTCTATCTGATGCGTGCAAGAATGCTCAACCCTGAGCTACTCCAATTAATATCTTAAGCCTAATTTCCCATGGAAAAGTGGAGTGGCTGAACAACAGAACTGTTGGGAATCTACTTAATCATACACAGTGAAAAATAAAATAGATTTCAATTCTCATCATGGATCTGCTCTGTGTTTAGGTAGAAATTATGATAGAAATTATACATTTTACAAGATCTACAAGCTTCCTTGCTTTTCTTTTCTTCCAGCTACCTTGATTTGCCACCCACAACTGTTCAATTATTCAACCTCTAATAGAATTTCACACAGAAAACAAGATTGTAGGAACCATGATTTTTCTCCTCTTGTGCTAGCAAGAAAAAATAACAATTATCTCCAACTCTAAACCCTAGCTACTTATTTATATAAACTCAAATAAGCTTGGCCTTATCCAATCCAATATTTAATTAACCTATTTAATTAAATTACGTCCATGAATTAATTAATTCGGGCCTATAAATAAGCAACCCAATCAATTAATTTATTCAACACTTGTCAAATTAATTAATTGACAAATCAAAATCTTCCATTTTTCTTTTCGTGTGCAACCCATCAGGTTCCTAATCATGATGCCTAACGACGTAAATTAATATTTTGATATAATCAAAATTGATAAATTAAAATACCCTTTTAGCCTCCATTTTTGACAATGAAAATGCGTGGAATAGTGTTTTTTTTAAGAAAATGAGTGGTTAAAAAATAGGACAACTTTTCGATTTATGCGTAATATTATTTTATAGAATGTTGTGTGGTTGAAAATAAGAGAGAGAAAAATAGAATGTAATGTAATTTAATGGGGGCCAAACGAAAGTTTAATTTATCACTAATTTGTATTCGCTATCCCAGATTGATATCTAACAATGTATCAGGACAATAAATGTTATAGAAAATGTCATATGGTATGACAAAATCGAACTCGTTTGTTCATCGTGAAACTATAATCTCTTCGTCAATATGATCCGATCAATTATAAAATATGGAGTTGAAAACTCCTTTTCGACTTCTGAGTACACATTGGCCAAGAATTTCGTTATCGACTTAATTGAATGAAATGCAGATCATAATCTCTTACTAGCTAAAAGTGACGAATTCTCTATTGGTTATTCACAATCGTCATACAATTGTTGACATACCTGAACGATGCCGTATTAGCGGCCCTTGACAGAGCAGCTCCAACATCGTGAAAGCATTATTGTCCTCATATAAAGCACTATGACGATCTCAAGTCAAAAGATCAATTCCACTACCGAACGTTAAAGATTAACCACTGATACTCATATAGTTATCTATGTAGAATCTCTCAGCAGGTTTCCAATATTTTGTTCTATAACAAAACACCCACATGTTCATTTAAGTATCACCACATTTTAACTTGTGAGATCAACTACTTACTTCATAAGTAAGAAATGCCACATGTGATGGTCGACTCGTAATAACGATAACCATATCTCGTCATTACTTACGACCACGGATAATTTAAAATTCAATCATATGTAATTTGTATCTCACAACCACAACTCCTTGTGATTAACAAATTACTAATATTTAAATATACGGACTCCATTATTTAATTCAATTGAATATTAATTAATTAAATAGTAGATCTGTCATAAATCGTATCAACTATATATAAAAAGTGTTTATATCCAAAATCGATTTGACCTAGGGCATAATATTTACAAACTCTCACCTACACTAGATCCAATCACTTATGTATATAATATCATAAGAGTCTATGTGATGATCATGTTTATATTGTGACAACTCTTTGTCAGTAGCAATATTATTAATTGTGGGAAATTCACTCTTCTCTTTTTACGTCATTTCTATGTATTATTTTTCTGATGATATTATACTGCCTTAATATATGTTAAGATAATTGATGAGACTTTAATTCCTTCGTTTGTGCGATGCCTCTATTGTTATCACAATACAATAGCATGCGATTAGCAATGTTAGGAACTACTCCAAGTTCATCAATAAACATCTTGATCCACACTGTAACTCTTTGTTGCTTCTGAAGCAATCATGTATTAGGTTTCTGCTATTAAATTGACGATTGCTTCATGTTTGGAACCTTTCCAACACACCATTTAAGAATAAACCAATTTTTTCATATAAAATTTTCTCAAGATTTTATCTATGTAGATTTGAATGAGTTAAGCAATCTTCTAGATTTATTTCTATAAATCAAGTTGCTTCTCATATATCGTTCATGAATAAATCATTTAACAACCATTTTTCAACGATTGAAATATATGGATGTCGTTTCTATCAACATTATATCTTACATATAATATTAGGAATGAGACAATACTCCCACTATCTTCTTGTATACATACAATTTGTCTTCATTTTTTATAAAATCAAACATTTTGATTTTTTTTCCATTAAATCGAATATTTCAACTCCTAGAGGTTTGTTTTAATCCATAGTCAGGGTATATATCTATTGCAATCAAAATCTGAATGGACTTCAGTATGGCTACAGGCAAAAGGTTTCATCAAGATCAATACTTGTCTTTGTTTGTAATCTTTTGTTACTAGCCTTGCTTTGTTTGTATGGATATTCAATCCGTATCAACCTTTATTTGTAAACCATTTTATCACATCAAGAGGGCCGATCGAGATCCAAACTTTGTTTTCATAAATTGAGTTCATTTCGAATTCTATGGCTTCCTGGCATCTCCTTACGTCAACATATGATTCTGCTTTTGCGCAATTAATAGGTTCATCGTCCTCGATTAATAATATCGTGGACTCGCACTTCCTTGAAGGTCGAATGATCCTACTAAATTTAAATGAAGGTTTCATTAGGGCTGGGCATAACCCAATCCAAACCGCTTAACCCAACTAACCCAAGCCAAACTGATCGATTTGGGTCGATTTTTTTTAACTTCAATTGGGTTGGGTTGGGTCTCGGGTTATGAATTAAAACCTACCGCAACCCGATGAATTAAAAAAATTAATACCTAAGATAAAAGATAATTTAAATAGACACAATAGTAAAAATAAGAGAATGACATATAATTTATAGACGTTCATTTTCTTCACATAGATCGATTCGCATGAACACCATGTACAAATGCAATGTTATTTGACGATAAAGTAAAAACTAAAGATATGATGATGAAATGAATGAATTCCAAAAAATTGTAAAAAAGAAAACTCTTCATAAATTTTAAACTTATTTATACATTTTTTTAGAAAGAATTCTTTGTATATGTGTTTAAAAAACGGAGGTTTTCAAGTAATTTCCAACTCCAAAAAATTATCCAAATTTAACAAATAAATTCGATCCAACTTTAAATGGACCGAAGCCTAAACCGACCAATCCAACCCAAACTTGATCAGTTTGGGTTGGGTTGGGTTTAAATTAATAATTGGGTTAGGTTGATTTTCGATCAAACAGACCATGTTGGGTTGGGAAAAAAGACTCAAACCCAACCCATGCCCACCCCTAGCTATCATGTCCTCAGGAGTTTCTACTTCTTGATCAAGAGTGTGTCCCTCATCAGGTGTGGGATCAACCTCATATTCATCTACTTGGTCAACTATATTTGTGGATTCTTAAGCTCTTTCAAGTTCTATTTTGCTCCCACCATTCTTTCCCAGAGTAAAACTTTTTCTCTAAAAAAATGATATGTCGTGAGACGAAAACTTTCTTCTCAATGGAATAATAGAATTGATATCTAAATATTTATTTTGGATATCTCACAAATATGTATTTATCGGATATATATACACTTAAGCTTATCCGATTCAATGCGCTTCAATAAACATCACAGTCCCAAATTTTTATATGAGATGAATTGGGACTATTACTTTTGCATGGCTCATGTGGTGTTCTGTCAATCAATTTAAATGAGACATGATTTAGTGTTTAGCATACTACAATCAGTGCATGACCCCAAAACGATTTTGGGAGGTTTGCATGACTTGTTATTAATTGTACTATATCTAATAATTTACGATTTCTCTTTTCAGATATACCACTACCGTAGCCATCAAGCAATCCCCTTTTATTACAATTCCTTTAATTACTTCAAAATCACCTACTTCTATTTCCCACAGGTTGGGTCCACTTCTTTGTAACCAATCCATCCCCAGAATAATTAGAGTAAAATACAGAATTGTCATTAGGCACCATCAGCTCATGTAGCATCACAAATTAGGTACAGCCTTGTCCTTAGAAATCCACAAATCTAACGTCCCAGTGTCCAACCAAATATTACTCGATGAACTTAGTTGATGAGTTAATTTTCTATCTTCAATTTCGAGTCCCCACACCTCCACCAAGTCAAGGGCCAACAAGTAGCTAGAGAAGGGTTGAATCGGGCAGCAATCATGTGTAGCGCACTCTATATAGCTTCCATGGGCATCCTAGTTACAGTCCTAGCACAGTACGAGGTTGTCCATGATGCAGTGGGTATTTGGTCAAAACACATTTCTTTTATGTGTTGATTTTGTGGGCAAAATTGAAATGGTCTCTCTGATTTTTAGGGCGGTGGTAGCCGGTGGTGGGATGATTTGGATTGGATGTGAGAGGGCTGGTGAAGGAGATGAGGGTTCGAGGGTGTGAACATTTTTTAGTTTTATTATTATTATTTTTTTAATTTCTGATGTAATAGAAGAAATGTGTTTTGAACAAATTGTCCTTGCCTTATTAGGGGGAAATTATTAAATTTCTCATTACTGAGGTCAACTAATGATTTTGGTGGTTAAACAGACGAAAACCCTGTATCTGCAAATTTTTTAAAGGTTTGGTATCTCCGGTGGCATAAATAAAGTGTTTAGGTCAAGTTTGCTTATAAACAAAATATTTGGTACTTTGGCTGCAATTTCCCATCTACATTCAATTCCACAAATCAGTTAACGAAATATAGCAGATAGGTTTGAAGAATTACCTACCACTCTTCAAGTCCTTGCATGCTTTCAGAATCTAACTTCTTATCAGCAATTACAAATCCATTTCCACTTCTGGTGGTGGACTTGTCGTCTACCTACCTTCTCCAACATTTTAAAATTTCTTATTGCAACCTTAAGTTCAAAATAGGAGAAAATCCTTAGACTGTGGTGGGGTAAAATCTATCCAGATGAAGCCTCATCACCTCCACTGCCTGCTGAGAATCTCCTTGATAATAATGTAAATTTTTAAGTTTTTCATCTATTTGTACTTGTATTTGTATGATCAATTGATGCCTAAATTCACTAAGTACTTTTATATTTTGATTTAGGTTGCAAAATGGATTAATACGGTGGAAAATATAAGAAACAAGCGAAAAATGACTAAAGTGAAAGAAACTGAAAGTTTAGGGACCAAGATGTAAATAATACAAAGATGAGACGGGCTATGGAATGATGATTCGAGAAGGTTAGGGGTCAATTGGGTGCAATTAGAAGTCAAAAGAAGTGAAATATGACTATAATATTTTCATAAATCAATTTTCAACCCTACAAGGATGTTCTAGGTTTTTAGCTGGAGATTGAGATCCATTTTTGACCTAGTAAATGCTTGAATTGGAAAAGAGTTATTTCAAAATTTTATCTCTTTGTGTTAGCTTTTCAACGCACTTTGAATAGCATCAATTGGATATCGGAAGAAAAAGTTATGGCCAAAATATTGAAAGTTGTCCAGTGGAGAAAAGTAGTGAAACCATGTGACCACAACCATTTGTTCCATGCGATCGCACATGGTGGTTTAGTGAGCTCACTGGCTGCAAATCTTTGTTCCATGAGATCGTACCAACTTCTACGATGCGATTGCACAGTTCAATTCCAAGGCACGAAGTTTGGTTTCCTGATTTCAATCAAACACTTATGAAAACACTCCTCTATCACATTATTTAAGCCCTAGGTCATCCCAGAACGTAGAAGACACATCTCCATATATATTTTCTATGGTTTTTTTTTTTTTGCAAGATTTCCTTGGAGAACTAAAGATTCGGTGAAACTACAAAGGAACTCAATTGGTTTTAGCGATTTCAATATCTTCTGATTCAAGTAATTGTTTCTTTCATGGTCAAACAATTCTAGGGTTTAGATTTCCTTTTCATGCATATGTTTTGAGATTTGCTTAACGTTTATTAAATTTTTTATAGGTTCGGTCATGCTTTTTTCATCAAACAATTGAAATATTCTTTGAGTTTTAATTTCAATCAATTACTTTATTGGTGTGATTCTTTACTGCATTATGTTTGAAGTACATAGTTGATCTTGAATCTTATTTCAATAAATAAAAGCGGGAATGTGTTTTAGGAGATTTAAAGTTTGGAATTACTCTATATTTAATTTGGGTTTCAATGACATATTTTCCGATTAGATAGTTAGGCAAAACGTCTCTAATTGAATCATAAGAGTGAATTGTTGATGCTAAATGATCCAAATCAATTGATGAAATTCCAGTACTTCACTAATTCAAACCTTGATATTTAAACTTTAATTTGATAAACAAATCATTTTCACACAATTCATGAGAACCCTATTTTGTTGAATCCTTTGAGCGATTCATCCATCTCCTTATGGAATTGACATTCCAAAACTGTGCTATAATTACCGTGTTATTCTTTGGGTGTAATCACTATCATTCCCAAAAACAGTGCCTGTGCTACCGCTTGAAGATGTGTAATTGTCGTGTGTGACACTGCCATCAATGCACACTAAAAATTTTAAAAGTGATATAGAGGCTGGATTTCAATTATTCAGCGTTTTCTAGCAATCTTGAATGAATTAATTATTTAGAGGCCTGATAAAAACATCCAATGAACCAAAAAGTCACCCCGCCCATAGGAACAAACCCAATAGCAAAAATAGAAAAAGAAGCCATGTCCGAACTGAATTGTTCAGTGTCAGTAGGACTATGATTAATTGAGGCAGAGGCTTTGGAGCAAATTCCCATATTTTCTGTTCGTAGACCATTTTAGTCAAATGATATATGAATGCTACCTTGATCAAAGCTATGTTTCTGGCACAGCCGGACTTGAGCATAGGCTCAACAGGTCCCTGCCTCAGGCCCAGCTCTTTAAGGGGGCCCAAAATATTATTTTTCCATTTTGTTCTTTTTTTTTTCTTTTTGATAAAACCCACTAATTAACGTAAAAGAATCCTCCCATAATTGAGATGTTTTGTAAATGTCTTTTACGTTAATTTTTAAGTTAACAATTGATTGTATAGTACACTGTTGGATTTTGATTTACGTTGATTTTGGGGGCCCAATTTATGGAGTTCACCTCGGGCTCCCATGATCACAGGACCGGCCCTGGTTTCTGGTGTTTTACTTGAAGACTCGATTGACTTGCAGACAAGAAAATCAATCCTCAATTGTCTGCATCTTGCACTTGTTTACAAAAAACGAATGAGTCGTGTCTAGGCCTGGACTTGGAGCCTAATTTCCTCATATAAAACAAAACGAAAAATTTATAACTAAGAGATTAAGTATCACCCATTTCAAAACTAAGAACAAAAATTTCAAATTTCAAAAATCAAATACTTATTAAAATTTATTTATGATTTAATTAGTTAATTATACGTTTTGTTAATTAAATTTATTAAGGTCACAAATCTATACAATTTGATCACAAATTAATGATTTACCTAGTCACATATTATTTTTTGATCACAAATCAAAATTTTTATATGTAACAAATTATTTTACAGTTATAATTCAAAAATTTGAAAGGTCACAATTTATTTATTGATTACAAATCACAAATATTATGAGTCACAACTTATTATATAGTCACAAATTATCAATTATAAATTAAAAATTTTTAGGCCACACATTATTTCTTGGTTGCAATTTATCTTTTTCATTGGTCACAAATTAACCAATTTAATGATCACAGTCAACCAAATAATTTGTGACCATTACCAACACTTATGAGCACCATCTCACCACTGCCTCTACCACCACCTCATGACAGCAATACCACCACTTCAAGCAAATAAACCTATCGCTGAAAACACCACCACATCGCCACCCACGATCACCACACAACACATGCACCATCATCACTGACACTGACACTACCACTGTGACGACTACCACCACACCACTACCAATGACAAAAAAAAACCAACAAAATCTACTTACAAAAATAATCAGCACTGCCACAACCTCAAGAAAATCACCACCATCTCAAGATGATATTGCGCGACACAAATTCTCTAGCTCCCATCGTTTGTCGCTGCAGAAAATCTCGGCACTTCTTCAGATGTCATCACTTACCCACAAATTTTCCTAGATCCCGACATCATCGACGCTGTGCGTCACTACGGTGCTGGAGGTGTAGGGCTATCTATTTCTTTATTTCCAATCTCCTCTGTTTCTCTTGATTTTTTGTTTGGTTTGGTATTGATGATTGAGGTGAAGATGGTGAATTTATGGTGATAATGACGTAGACGGAATCAATGGCAACTGATGCAATTGCAGAGTTGGAGATTTTTTGGTGGTATGGTCAGGTGGTCGAGCGGGGTAATGGCGATGTGATGCTAGCTGTATTGGTGGTAACGGTGTGGTGGCGCTAGCAATGGTGGTGACATCAAAGAACAGCTAGAAAGATGAGAGAAGTTGGGATAGAGAGAGAAGAGAGAATGAAGATGATGAAAATGATTAGGGTTTTGGTATGTGTAGTTGGGTAATATATATATATATATATATATTTAAAATTTATTAATTAATTAACAAAACATTTAATTTTTGAAATAGTAAACCTAATATATAATTTATGAAATAGGATCTCTAAATATCTTACTTCTGTAATTTCCGCTAAAACAAAAGCCAAGTCTAACAGCACGTACTTAGAAAACGAAGGCTTAAAGCAAGCAGAGTCGATGGTTTACTTTAGTTCAAGAAATTCAAAGAGCAACTGTTGCGTGTTGTCACACCTGTCCTATCCACCTGGGCCAGTGGGCCACTCATCCTGACCCACGTGGCATTCCTGCCGAGGTGGCCCACATTTCCGAGGTGGGTTACATCCGAACTGCTTCTAACCGAGGCTCCGTGGCCCGAGGCGTGGAAGCTCTTGGTTGTAGCTGAGGTCCTCGAATGGACGAAGCCCTGGAGTTGATGCGCGAGCCTCAACCACAAGGAAACATCCTCCATGGTCACTTCTCCCAAGAGATCGCCTGCACAGATCTTATTCGAATGATTGATGGAATGTCTGTCATAAGCATAAAGGTCAAGTCTTGTCACTAGTGTGGAGGCCCTGCACAAGCAATAAATGCGCCGTAAGCTAGCAAGTCAAATCTCATGCCTAAGAACAGATGTTTAAACTAAGGAGATGAGGCCACGTGCCACTTCATCCAAGGGCCCCCCTTCCATATGTATCACTATAAATACCCCCATTGTATAACGTCAAAGGACTAATGCAAGAATCAATACTAAAGACTACATTTTACTCAACTCTCTCCCATTTTACTTGCAATACACAAATCGAGTTTATACATTTTTGCATATATATCTACGAGCACCGGTTGGTAATTATTGTACAATCGGATTACGAATAACCCGCCGGATCCTGAACGTCACCGTCCCGCGTCGTTGGGCTACTCCCACGCCCCTTTGAACCGCTCGTTTAGACCGTCTACGTGTCTTAGCGTGTTGGACATTCGCCCACGCGAGCGCGGGTGGGATCGACATCTGTTGGCGCACTTTTTGGGGTCAACAGATTGGCGCCGTCTGTGGGAAACAATACCATAACCACGAGCAACCTTGTGGTAAAAGCTTGCTGAAAAAACATTTGGGCAACCCCCCTTGAAAAAGGATTTGTTCTTGAAAGAGAACAGGAGGAACCCCTACCACTTGGAGAAATCTAAGTTGAATAAAGGAAAAATGAGTTCTAACGAAGATACTCCCCCAAGGAGGGTAAGAGAAAATACAAATGTGCCTCCCCAGCCTGCTGCCCCAGCAGCTCGATAAAGGCTCCACCACCACCAAAGGAGAGGTGGGATGCGTGCGACGGCACGACTATCAAGAGAAATGGCTACTATGGCAGCCAACATGAGGGATATAGCCAACCAAAACTTGGCCATGAGGGAGCTCATGGCCCAGATGCAAGGCCAAGGAGGTTTCCCCATTCCTCCATATGCCCCCCGTGGGTACTATCAGCAAGAGGACGAGGTCCAAAGTCATAGGGCTGCCTCGCCAGACTATGGCCGAGGTGAAAGTCCATTCGAAAGGGAAGTGGGAGTTGACATTTCCTCCAATTATGCATCTGGCCGACCCTCCAACAGCAGGCTCAGCAGCCTCGGACGAGGCCACAGCCTCCACCTCCGATGCCCCAACAGCCGGAGAGAAGGCATGAAAATGCCCCACGAGCTGTCCCGCCTAGAAGTAGGCCGCAAAGGAGGGAGGAAGAAGCTAGGAACCGGCCAGGACCCTCTCACCAACAACCTAGGTACGAGGCTTAAGATTACGATTCTGATGAGCAGCAGAGGTCCTGTGACTTAGATGATGATGATGAGAACCTGCCATTCTCAAGAGAACTAAGAGATGCCCAGGTCCCGAGCCACTATGTCATGCCGAAAATACCAAAGTATGACGGGAGAGGTGACCCAGAAAAGCACCTCAACGCTTACAAAACTCACATGAGCCTGAGGGGCGCCACCCCAGCTGTGAAGTGCAGAGCATTCCATTTAACCCTCCGTGGAGCAGCTGAAATCTGGTAAAGTAGGCTACCATCTGGGAGCATCCGAAGCTGGCCCGAGTTCAAAACTACCTTCTTGAAGAGGTTTGCAGTGAGCAAGGAAGGAGAGGCCCCCATTCAGCGTCTTCAAGACATGAAACAGGCGCATGGCGAGTCCTTGAAAAGCTTCCTATCCCGCTTCATCGACGAGATGACCTACTGTGTACAAGTCACCGACAGGGAAGCACTATCTGCATTGAGAGGAGGATTGAACATGAACACCCTATTCTGGAGGGATGTGCAGAATCAAGACCCAACCACCTATGACGCCCTACTAGAAATGATGAGAAGAGAGATAATCAATGAAGAATTGATTGAGCATAGGAACAGGGCAAGCAGGGGCCTCCCATCTCCACAAAGACAATGAGGTAGGGGGCCGACCTCCCACCTTATGGACTACCAGATGAACCGATCTGGAAATGAGAACTCCGGCCAAGCCCTGGCCACCACAACTCTGAACGCGGTACCAACCTTGGCGTATGAGGATGTCAACCCAACCGCTGACCCACATCAGATACAGGCCCAACAAGGACCCTGTAGAGGGGGAGGCCGAGGTCGAGGTCGGGGTTTTGCACCTAGAAATAGGTCCAATCCGAACCTCCCTGGATACTGTTTGCACCATAGGTCCTACGGGCACGACACCGCGGATTGCAGATACTATGCACACCGCTCGCGGCAGGAACCCGCCAGGGAAAGACATAACTCGCCCCAGGCCAACAGGCCCTCGCCCAGGCAAGACAACCGACATGGGCGTGAGGCGGCTGCTCCTCGTCAAAGAGATGTCTCCCCAAGGCGAAGAGAGCAAGACACGGAGAGGCCCAGGGAAGGGCGTAGACACCGAAGAAACAGGCAAGCTCAAGA
>NW_019264661.1:0-8246 GCF_002742605.1 Olea europaea var. sylvestris
CATTCACCCACTGCTATGAATCAATCCCAGGAAATATCAATCACTGTTAATATTATTAAAAAAACATTGACCAATTTCATAAGTGAACTTAACATATAAAAAAAAAAAAAAGGTACAAATCTATAATGTAGAAATAAATTTCTTAAAAAATAATAAAGCGAATTAAAAAAAAATGAAAAAACGATAGTTACTTTTCAGAGAGAAGAACAAATGCGATTATAGAAAGGATAGATCGAGAAATTTCTGAAATGGAAATCAAAAAAAGAAGGAAATTTCTGAAATGGAAATCAAAAAAACAAATAAAAATGTATTCACAACGAAATCAATTTTATGAGTGTTTTTTTTTTTAATGATGTTATTTGAGTTAATTGTCGCAATAATTATTGAATTTAAGAGCCAGATCCTTCCGTTGCTATTGGACAAAGGCCTTGTTCAGCTCCTGATGCCAAAGCCAGTGCAAGGTCCTGTCTTTCTCGTACCTTTCCATCGTCCGGCTCAGGAATAATCCTTTTGGGTATCTATGAGATCGAGTATGGGGCACACTTGGTCATGTCAGTTAGTGTATTTAATTGCTCACTACAATTTTAGATGTTGAGTATTGGTTACTAAACTTTTCAAAATATCGAAAGCTACTTATTGGGATAACATGGAAGGAAGATTGCACAATTGATCTCCCATCATCGTTAAATGTCCAATTACAAAAGAGCAACTGGCCACATAACAAAATGCGTCTTTGATTGTGCCCCCCAGGGCACTTCTCCACTGGCAAAGGACGGACGCTGTCAAACCTGGCAGAGCAGAGGTCGTGAGTTCGAAACATGGGGCTCTTGGAAGGCAAGGATTTATTCTTGGAAGGCAAGGGAACATTTGGAAGGCAAGGATTTATTCTTGGGCAAGTGGGAACTTGGAAGGCAAGGATTATTCTTGGAAGGCAAGGTGCAACTTGGATTGGCTTGCTTGGCACTTTGTCAGACCAGGTGGAGAGCGCTCGGACCCTGGCCAGTCGGAGGCACATCCTGCGATTAACCGGACTGTGTGAAGAGGGGCCGGATCACAGACCCAAGGATTAGTCAAGAATTGGACACCTTGTAAAAAAAAAAAAAAAAAAATGCGTCTTTGATTGTTCATTATACTTTGGCTGACACCTTTGATTGTTTGCTATTCTTTAGCGGACGACTTAGATTGTTCATTATAGCTTAAAGAGAGGAGTTTTGGGCAATAAAGTTCTGAAACTGATGTCAAAATTATATAAAAATTTAAGAATTATCATGGGCTCTTCAAAAACACGTTTGCTTTAAAAATTTATGGTTAGAATGACTTGGTTGTTTCAGCATTCTTTTTTTGCGAGAGAATGAATGGTTTGTAGTATTTGGTATATAAAAAGTCAAGTGGATTGAATTTTACAAAAAAGAAAAGAATGTCAAAATCAAGAATTAAAAGAAAAATATTAATCACGTTGCAACTAAAATTAGTAAGTACGTTCAAAAAATATCTACCAACAAATATTTTTAAAAAATGAGGCTGGAGGTAATAATTACACTAAAAAAAATAACAAAAAACATGTCATCCGTCAAGGTAAGTTGAATGAAAGTTAGCATTGCAAGCATGGACTTCTCTTTGTAATACATCGAGGTTTTATTGAAAACCTCGCAACCATTGTTCAAAACAATTTGTTGCATCCATATCAAGCAATCCACAACACTTGTTGCCATTGTAACTTTCCACAAGTAGTCCTTCAAAATTCTCTCTCTAAAACCCGTTTTGAAAAAATTCTGATACATGTGTCTTACACAAAATCGATGTAGCCGAAAACAAATTGTCAAACACGTTTTGAATGCCCTTCTGACGAGCTGTTATGAAAGTCCACTCGTTGTCATCAATACTAAGGTCATTTGCTAGGTGCTGCACAAACCAACCAATAATTTCAAAACTAGAAATCAAATGAAAAATCTACAGAAGTTACATGTCAAATTTGGATTAAAATAAAATAAAATTGCGTCACCTTATATGTTTAACTGTATCTGATCCTCTATTGTGCGACATTTGAAATTTTTAATCCCCGGTGGTTTAAGGTTCGCCAAAAATCGTAGGGCTCGATTTACTAAAATTTTCCACTCATCCTTTCTACTTAGTCGATGGACTGGGTAGGAGCCTTATAGCCTTCTTCTTCACAATAAATGGGTAGGGATCGGGGGGGAAGAATTTGGGAATTTTTGGGGTTGAAAAGTTTAGTGTCAAAAATTCGACCACCTAGGTAAAAAAAAGTTTATTAAAGTATAGTGAGCAATTAAAGACGTCTTTTTTAAGTGGCTAGTGCTCTTCTGTGATTGGGCGCCAACTGTGCAATCCCTCTACCATGTTAGCTATTTTGTTAAAGCTGCGAAATTGAAGTCATTCCAGTGAGTAACGTTCCACATTATAAGAAGTTGAGTAGTCAAAACTCAACATTTGAAACTGCAGTGAGCAATCGAAGACTTCAACCTAAATTTCGTGATTATTGAAACAATTAACTCCTCACTTTTTACAATATTCAAAATATTCCAAAACAAAAAGAACTAATACATATAGAAGGGAGGTGTGGGTGGAGAAAGCACGTTTGGCTAAGCTAAAAGCTGATCAAAGTGTCTCTCAACCCACTAACATTTACCAAACATATTTTGCCAAAAAATTGCCTTTCACTTACTTAGTTTGAAAGAAAAAAAACAGCTTCTTAGCATGGGGATAGGGCTGGACTCTCGTGTTTGGTTCGATCATTTTCTAAACTAAGTTCGATAATGGATATTATAATAAAAAAAATCCTCGAATTTGGTTCGATTATCAGTTTTAGACCAAGATGTGAATAATCGAACATCCTAATTTCTCTTTCTTTTCTTTTTTTTCTTTTTTTCTTTTTTTTTTTGTGACCAGTACAAGTTAACTAATACGGGTATAAAGAAATTTTAAAAAATTTAGCAGTACTCAAAAACTAATTTCATGTGAATAACTCTGTCAACATTGGATTCGGAATATAATTCATCAAAATGAGCACCAGACCATACATGGAGATCTAAAAACAAGGATGAAAAAAATTCTATACTCTAGACTTGTCTCGCAACATCGTGTGCACGGAAAGAGAACATCCTCTCCATTCCGAAATTCCCAAACCCCCGAGTCTTTTAATACATGTTATTCTATCATTTTTCAATATAAATTGTCATAAGAAAATAAAAACTAATATTAAAAAATTATTTACTAATTAAACGAAATGATATTTAAAAATATTTTCATGAGTAAAAATACCTGGCCAAGGTTGGTGATAGGAAAGACTAATAGACGCTTGCGTGCCAGCATTTGTTTGGATTTTTTTCAATCTGTTGGACAATGACCGATACATATCACCCTGTCACCAAAGCTTATCACCAACCCTATTTGTGTAGCATAATCCTATTTTCATTCCATTTAACACGTCTCTTGAAAATCTTCGACATGATGGGCTAGTGATGGCCGCTCAGATTCGATTCAACCCTACCATGTTGTATCTCTATCTTTAAATTTAAAACCAATGAAAGGCCTATCAAGTGGTTTTATTTGAGGTTTGATCAACTTATAAGTCATTTACCGTGTTTATTTATTTATTTATTACTTAAAATTAACTTACTTTCCTTTTAGGGTTAGCCAAACATGCCGGGCCTACTGCGTCCACTCCATTAACATGCTTCAGTCCCCACGTCCCCCCTACGCTCCACCCTCACCACAAAGGAAAGGCCAAAAACAGCCAAAAATATACAAATATATTCTCAACCCACCACCAATTATTCCATTTATAATAGTAATATTTACACTGCCACAATCTTCTGCCCATTATATTCCCCACCTTTGTGCTCTCTTTCTTTATGATGGAGAAAGTTGAACCTCAAACTTTAACAATGGAACAACAACAGCAAGGTGAAGAAGAATCAGTAGTAGAATCATCATCAGATGAAATCCTCTCGGCCCACCATCTCACACTCCCACCCGGTTTGACTCATGATGAGTTCGAAGATCTCAAACAAGCAATCACCGAGTTCCACGTCTACCGAGTCAACTCAGGCCAATGCTCTTCCCTTCTAGCCCAACGAGTCCACGCGCCGCTCGAAACCGTCTGGTCCGTGGTCCGGTGCTTCGACAAGCCCCACACATACAAACACTTTATCAAAAGTTGCAGCGTGAGAGAAAACTTTAGCATGACCATCGGTGACCTTAGAGATGTCACGGTCATCTCCGGTTTACCGGCTACAACCAGCACGGAGAGGCTCGATTTATTGGACGATGACAGGTATTAACTGAAGCATATAACTGAGTATTATATTCGTATTTAGATGATGTGAGATTCTTACTGTTAATAACAGGCATGTCACGGGGATTAGCATAATTGGTGGGGAGCATAGATTGAGGAATTACCGGTCAGTGACGACTGTTCACGAGGTGAAACGTGAGGGGACGATCTGGACCGTTGTTTTGGAATCGTACGTTGTGGATGTACCAGAAGGGAATACTGAAGAGGACACGCGCCTTTTTGCTGATACTGTTGTGAAGTTGAATCTACAGAAGTTGGCTTCTGTGTGCGAATCCATGGTACGTGAAAATGTCTAAGTGATTTTTCTTTAAAAACATGTGAAATGTGAAAATAAAAATAAAATAAGAAATAAGATCTTTTTTTTGGGTCTTTTTCTTTTTTATTTTCGGATCAATTGAACATTTTTTATTTCAAGAATATGGTTCAAGGAATATGCAAGCAATATGGGGACATTTGATCAACTTGTGAATTTGAAGATGAAGGTGTATATTGACTTGGTTTTGTGAAAATTTTCTATTCTAATTTTGGATTATTTCTTTTGTGTTCAATTTGTTTTCTTTAGTGTTTGAGTAGTTTAATGTTGCTGATGCTGAATTTGATTGTCATATCCTTGTATCATGAATCTTGAGTGTAGTCATTTCATAGTATGGACATAGCTAGCCATGAAAATCAATCCAGACGATGACCTGAAATGGATTAAAGGATCAAAGCAAGAGTCCAATAAGTGATAAAAGAAATTTTATTTTTTCTCTTCTTCCTTTCTACTTTTCATTAGACATGTTACCAATTCTTTCAGACGAACTGATTGGTACGATCGAATATTGAAACACTGATGATAGTGGGACCATTTACTTCTCAAAATGACTTTCCATGAGCACCAAATTATGAAGTGGGAATTCGTTTCGGCTCAAGCCATTTGTACAACGAGCTTGACAGTTCGGTATACACTCCCCTCACATGAGGGGAGTGGGCTCCGGCGCATTTAATGCACGGGCCCCACCCCTTGTGTGAAAGGCATGTACATGTAGCTTGATTCTTTCGGCTTCTTTTACCTACAGTCAGATCCTCTTGGCCGAGACGTAGCTTTCAATGCTTGTCTACTTTTCTTCCCAACAATTATTTGCCTTTCTTGTTGCAAGTTAACACTTCTTTAGCTGGTGACGTAGATGATAAGACTTTCTTTGAATTACTTGTAGATGAGGCAATTTCTTTCTAGACGATAAGACATAAGTTAGACACATCCAGTGTGATGCCTCTTCTATTACATTTAGACGATCAAGTTGGCCAATGAGTCTGGAATAAACAGATAAATGGTTATTGCGGATCTCTTACGTTCATGAGTTTGTGCGTTCAGGTGACTCTACAAAGATTACGGAAAATGGGGCTATCTTGATGATGGAGTATACTATTCGTTGTGAATTTAGATTGTATGTAGTCGTGTTCTAAGAAAGTCTGTTAGTATAGCAATGAAACAAGTTTTTAACAACTCAATACTATCCTCCGACTAAGCCAATGTTTGGTGCCCATTATTTAAAAAAAAAAAAAAATGTGGTTAAAAAGTAGTGAAAAATTTTGGGTATTGCAGGATATTTTATTGTGTAAATATTTGGTTGAAAATGATCATGTAGCAAAAAGACTTTTAAAACAATGGGCATCAAACAGAGGTTAACCGTATAGATGAACCTTGCTAGTGAGTGAACCTACGAAAAACTCACAAATCAAACACATGCATCGATTGCTTTGAAGAGAGTAAATTTCAATGGACTAAGATGGCTCGAAAGACAATCAGTATTAGTCAAGTAAAAGTTCAAGGCCACCTCAAATTTATCGTGGACTTTGGATTGCATCGTGATGCTTCAAGTGTTGAAAGTATGAAAGGAGTCTTTTTTGCGCAAGTATGGGCTTCTATGGCATATTTGCGTGAAATGTTAGAGTAATGCTACTCGACCCGTATGGATGACATTCCCGATGATCGTGCCCTCACATAGGATGCATGGGTTCTGTGCGAATAAAATAATTCCGACCTTCCATATGAGCGAGCGCGATCATCCTCGCAATCATCCACGCGGATGGCGTAGCATGCTTGGACATGTTATTGACTCTAAATCCCATAATGTCTATTTGATCGGTCAAGTTTTGTAGTATTGTTTAGTCACCAATGTAAACTTCTCGTCACATCATTATCTCATACATTTCAATCCAAAAAAAAGAAAAAAAAAATTATAAGTGCCTCATCTTATCCCAATAATTTGTACACAAAGTGCTAAGTACACGTCTTAAGAAGACCAATTCAACCTTTGTGAAGGTTCATGAATACGATCGATGCCAAAACTTGGTTACACACGAATCATCTTAAAGGAGAGTGAAACCACAAAACATAACAAAAAGGATAGAGTTAATACTAGTAAAGGAGTTGAATTTTGTTGTTCAAAATTGATTGTCCAACTTGTTGTTTACTCAATGATTTATTGACACATCACTTTAAATTAACGTGTTCAAGTTCAACTTTTCTCTCATTGCCACGTGTGCTTAAAAATATGTGTAAAATAATATCTCAATAAATCATTGGTGGATAGCGAGTAGGACATTTAATTTTAGACAGCAAATCTCAATTCTCAATACAAATTTATGGCTATTTGATTGTTCCACTGGTTAAGATTTCCATGTCCTAGTCTTAGTCCTTGCCAATTTCGAGAGAGACAACTAGTTTGCCCTGGAATTCAAGAAAACTTGTTCTGTACTATGTAACAAATATGTTTGTATAGTACATCTGATCGTGCATGGAGATATTCACATCTAAATTTTCCAAAACAATTTCTCTCTCGATGTTGAAATATAGAATGGGACTCTATCTTTATTCCCGTCCGATCAATCCGTTCTTCCAAAGATCCATCACACTTTTATAGATAACTTGTATAATAAAATATTCTAGTCAATGTTCGAATGATTTAAATGTAGTAATGGGCGGAAGGGAGCCCTTTCCATCTCAACCATTGCCCATTGCCCTACGTCGGAGGGTGCTGTTGCAATTGTTGAGTACAGTCAACGGAGTAATGTACAGGGAAAGAAAGCCCTGGGGACCACCAACCCCAGAGAGTCGAGGAGGGCCACGTTCATTGCACGTGACAATTAATACGAATTTTCAACAAAGATAAGGCTAAAAGATATAACCCGTTTGATCCCATTCTCCCTTTTATTTTCAACCGCACGATTTTTCATAAAATAATATTACATGCAAATCAAAAACTTTTCATTTTTTTTCAACTACACATTTTTCGAAAAAAAAAACTATTTCAATCATTAAAATTTGAAAAGAATGGGGACTAAACGGGGCAAAAATTGGGCATTGTATTTTCTAGAAATTTTAGTAGTAAAAATTATAGAGATGATTGTAATTTTTTGTGACATGACAAGCTATTTAATTGGTGAATAAGTTAATGGTAAATCTTATGTATTTAATGATTCATCAATTAAATGATATACCATATTATCGATGCCTAACACAAGTTAAGCACTAGTGTTTAGGAGATCATTCATATATATATATACAACCAGGTTTTGTAATTTAGAATACAATTTATTAGTACAAATGGACGCAAACCACTGCACAGTGTAATTTTGTATTGTAAGGAAAAAGAGATTGGTACATGGATTATTAATTGTAATGGGATGGTGGGGATGTTTGACTTTGAAAATGTTCGGTGTTTTTCCACGTAATTGTCACAATCACTAAAGTGTAAATCATTAACAACATTGGAGTATGCTAATTGGCTCAAAAGGTTGGAAAACAGATATTTATTTATTTATTTATTTTTTTTTTTTAAGCCGAGATCAAGGTTGATATGAGCAGCCGTTGCATCTAGACGGTTCCAGAATTTAATTTATCCTCAATTATTGATTTATTGCCCCGGATTGTGCTAGAATTTTTAAT